>NC_056728.1:703498723-703543723 GCF_019279795.1 Protopterus annectens | reverse complement strand
TGTAGACACTTGCATCATCTGTAATCAACTAACAGGATGTGATGTGCTCCTCAGAGGAGGATTGCTGCTAAAGGTAGCTACAATGTTTCTGTAATAGCCAGTGTTGTCACGTCCATAACACAAATATTTACATGTGAGCATCACTGTCTAAAACATCTTCATAGGCAATAAGTAAACTAAATACAGTACTTGGTACTTGTAGTACTGACTGCTCATACAGGCATGTCCACTAGTCAGCTACTGGTGTTTCCCAATGTCAGCTTTGTGTATGTAGCCATCCTGGGGGAATGTAATCACTATGCCATGTATACTGCCAGACCCACCTAACACCATGCCCAACACGTTATTTGGGATGCAGCTACAGGGGTAAGCTAGAAGGCAGCCCAGTCTACAGCTATGACTGGACTGGACTGGACAGTCATGAGATGTAGGTTAACACATGCAGCTCATCAACACAACCAACACATACCCTTACCAGAACACAGTAAGGACACCCACACACACTACCGGAAATCACACACATCCACAGACGTGTCTAAGTATCTGGCCAAACAAGTGACCCCCCAAGCAGGAAGAGACAGACACTGAAATACACAAACTGTATGACATAGTTTGCATAATTGTGCCACACCTCTGAACACATGACTGGAAACATGCCCAACAGTATTCATTTGTGAATGCAAACTCTAGCATTATGTTACACGCCAACCTATACAAGGGCATACATACTGTCAGCTGCCTGTATGCCATGATTAGCCACATACTCATACACTCAGACCACCTTTTGAACTATACACATGGCTCTGGCATTTTTCATGTTGTTGTGCAGGACCTGTGATGCAGTAACCTGGACTGCATGGAAACACATATAGGAACTGTCAGGTCTTGTAGCCCATGCAGGTATGTCCCAAGGCCTGGGTAGCATTCTGCCATTGGCCAGAATGATACTGCAGTACAGGGACAAAGGGATGTTATTCCACAATTGTCTAATGTAGTGGTGCATATCACAGGGGGTATTCAGTATCTGTCGTCATGGGATAACATGGTTGATAGACCATGATGCTTTGCCAGACAGGGCTTGCACCTGTCACCCCTGGGAATCTGGATACTGCCTAGGGCTCATGCTTCTCCTATAGTGCCTTCATCATGCACGGTTCAAGTGAGGGTCCACTACTGTTACAGGGACAGCCAAGCAATAAACTGCGGGTCTCACTACATAATGATACATGTCAGAAACACTATACAGACACACATATGTCAATCCCTAATATGGAGAACATATATGTGGAGTGGCTGAGACATGTTTAAATGCTCCGGAGAGCACACCTGCATGACCATCTTATAACACATACCTCACCTCTTGCCCATTATCCTTTATTGGAACACACAGGCCGCAGGTGTGTCCATATTACTGAAGGATATGTACACCCCCACGTTAATTGCACTTGCATAACATCAGATGCATTATGCTGAGCAACTACCTTTGTGCCAAAGTGGAATTCAAAATGCACCTCGAGACAGATTACCCACCAGGCCGCGGACTTCCCAACTGTCATAATGTGCTGTAATGGGGAAGATTAGGTCTGAGACAGAACCATAACAATGGCTACTCTCAACTATTCCATTAAGAACTGGGAAGACTCCTCATGTACCAAAACCTGCGCTCAATGCATGTTGGATTCCATCAACCCCACTGACCTGGATCACAGTAGTCACACAAACAGGGCTAACAGTATGCTACACATAGTTAGTGTCCAATGCCAATGTTATGTTTCCTAAGAGCAGAGTGGTGAGTGCCATGGCACCCATGCAGATGGACAATGCATGTGCAAATGCTGAATCCTACACAAATGAACCTTAAGCAGTCACATATGTGCAGTGATTGTGCCATTGAAACAGAACCAGGATTCAACCCAACACAAACAAGTAGGCATACTGGTGGTACCATGCTTTAAACTGTTCCACAGAAGGTAGTAACTGTTGCAAGAGTGAACACACATGACTGTAGGTGATCCCTGGTCAGCCTCAGTAAGATGCAGATACACCATATAAAACCACGCAAAGCTACTGTGAAACTAATCAGCCACATATTATGAGGCCAAGCACAGAGCATTCTATAGCTGTGGCATTAATCGTAATGGCAACGACAAGACCTGCCATGCTGCACAGCACTATGGCATGGGAAGTACTGCACCTACAGAAATAGCACCTGTTCATCCAAATAGGGTCTCAGAGAACCTAAACCCACTCCCACCTCCCCACCCCCAACAGGTACACTTAGTAATATATCCATGTACATTACAGGGCCCCTGTACTAACGACTATGCAGGTACAAGCTGCACTATCTAAAGCCATACATACAGCTTTCATGGGACCTATCAACATCCCAGGGTGTATCCTACACAAATGTAAGAACATTCAGCTATCCACAAACACATCATGTTCAATCATAGCTCCATGTCAGGCTGTGTACACACTGAATGGTGCACAGCAGCAGTTATCACACTCCACAAAGGGGGAGAAACCATTGATAATGGGGCATAGTGCACAACTACCCTGCTGAGTCTGGTCTGTACCACCATGAACTGTGGTCAGTGTAATTGATGTACTCGGTACAGATGTAGATGATAGTAAGGTTGATTCACACTGCATATCATGACCTTGCCAGGTTATAGGACACCATCACCTATACTGTGTTCCAGCTACACTCAGTAAACTAGGTGTATATTCCTATATCACAGGAGTGGTTGGCAACTGGAATGCTGGCAGAACCCACACTACAGAAAGTGTCTGATGAATACAAGCACATCAAACCATTGCCAGCCACAGTAATACAGGGGTCATTCCTGGTACTCCCCCTCTTTGTTATCTATACCACATGGACTAACACAGAAGGCATCAGCCTAATGATGTTTGCACATGACTATGAACTAGGAGCAATAGTTGACTCATTGTGTGCTGCGTTCAACATACAGAAGGGCCTTAGTGTGTCAGATGTGTGGTGTGTGATGTATGGCCACAATCTGACAGCTAAGTATTGCATTGTCATCCCCTATGTTACAAACCCTGTAACCATTAACTACCACCTAGGCAGCAGTCAACATAATGGCAACTGTGTGTATGGGATGCAGCTGGACAGTACTTCTCTTTGATAATTACGTCACCACAAAAGACAGGTAGTCATATGTGGCACCCCTAATCATGACAGGGTGCCATCCAGGAATATAGAGATAACTGCTCAGCCATACTCAACACCCATGTGACCCATAATAGATCACATATTTCCTTTAAGGGTTATTGCCCATGTGTAGATGGCCTACACTGCCCTTCACAATCCCTAGCTGCACTATGTAGCATGCAGCCTATCCTGAATAAAGCTATGTCCAACCCAGAGGTGTTGGACATGCTACACTTAACACATACTGATCCCAAATAAACACATACGTCATGGAAATCCACCTTTCTAGTACAAGGATCACAACATGCCTGACAGATCCCTGTCCCATACACTTAACATACTCTTGCCATACTATGCATCCCTGTCCAGCAAAGCTGCACATCGCCCCTCTCTGTGACATGGTGTGATGACCACATGCCAAATATATCAGTAATCATAAGTATCAGTTATGTGGCACTGCTTGAACTGGCCACTGAAACTTACCTGTCTGTTGCCTACAGCTAGGTAACCTGTCTGCCTAGGCTCATAAATGGCCCAGGGCATATAGCCTACTAGATCACTATGACCATACATGCTATAGTTGATATCCAACCCTGCAAATACCATCAGGCTAGCTATTGCCCCATGTGTTACACATGTGCAACACAGGCAATACATGGCAGCATACCTCTCAACCTGGAAACATCAAAAATCTGGACAAAGCCCATGAAAAATAGGTACAAATCTGTACGCTGATTAACATCTAATTTGCATACATAATTATGTAACCCCACCCACTCCAATGGAATTGTGGGATACCAACTTTCGAACGCAAATTGAAGAACAGACGACCAAAACATGGCACCAGAGTCCCCCTGCAGCCATTCCAGTGTCCTGTTACCTGGCTATTTTGCCCATTTACCATAAACACTACTAATGTATGCATACTGTTACTTCTACAATGATTTGAATTTTATTTTACATTTTACAGTACAACAATGCAGAAACACTAAAAGACATCATCTGGTAAACAAAGCAATACTGTCTCACAATGAAAATAGGCTTGACATTAAACTTTGCCCTTGAAACTCACATTCATTGAAACAGCATTGAAACCCACAGTGTATCATACAATAGGATCCACAATGACTACATTTATTGATGTATCTATCTATATATCTGCCTACTTAACATTATATATATTTGTTGACTAGGATAGCCCTACTGAGTTGAAACCCACTTTCAGAGTAGGCCTTGGTTGAATATCTCCAAGTAAGTCAATAGATGTCAGACATCTGCTGTAAGACTACAAAGCATTGTAACAAACCACATGTAGTAGAATACACAAATATACATGCATAGTAGCAAAACATCATTATTTAGAATCATTCAGATAATATAACACATCCATAACGTCAAGCTGAGTACACTGTAAGTAACAGATTTTATACATTGCATACTTGCTGTCAGCCAGGAGAATGAGAAGGGAATTAGAGTGACTGAAGGGAATGTGGGAGGGGACAAATAGAGTATATCAGGATAAGGTTTAAATCATACATTAAGATGTAAATGGAAACAAAGAGTTTATTAAGATAAAAGTTTAAGAAATGCAGTTGCATAACCGTGGTAGTTAAATAAGCTTTTAGTTTGTCAAGGAAAGCTACTTGATTGTGTTCTTCTCTTTTTTCCTCGGGGGGGGGGGGTGCCTGCTTGGATAATATTTCTGTATTACATTGACAATTGCTGGGCAGTTATTTGGCTTGCATAATATGCTGTGGAAAGTCATCAGTTGATTTAGTGTTAGTGTGCTTTAACTTGAAACAGTTAGTCTTCTGTGCGTCTGTGCAACGGTATGTTTTGCTTAAGACATAAATAACAAGCTTACTGATACTGTTGAAAGCTTGTTCCAGCTTTAGTAGTTGTGTTTTAGGAGTATTGGTCATCTTTGGAAAAGAGTAGGAACAAACTACATAGGAAAAAAATGGGAATTGTGGGAACAATACATAAAGGGGAGGAATGAGGTTTAAAATGAGCTATGTAATGTTTGACTGAAAATGATTGGGTAGGTTGTAAGTGATGTATAATGTTTGCAAATCGGAGTGTGTCAGTGTGGCTTGGTTTCATTTATTTAAATGTATGATTGCTTATGTCATAAGTGATGGTTTAATAAAGATGTTTCTTGTTTAAAAAAAGGGCAGGCATTGGATAGTTTATGTAATGTTGCTTAGGTTATATGATATATAGCAGTACATGTGAAGTATAATATTTGTTAATGTTAATTTATTAATACAGTTTGATTACTTTTGTATAAATGTAAATCTGCCTATGTCACAAGTGATAATTCAATAAAGGTGTTTAAAAAAAGTTACAGGAATGGAGTTGTTTTAATATGTAGATTAGTCATATGAAAGTGAGGTGCTTACCAGCAAAAGCTTGATGTAAGAGTTTGGACTCCATCTTATGTGATGAATTGCATCTCTCACAAATTGTGGTATTAGTAGGAAGTAGCACTGGTAATCATTAAGCCAGAGCCAGTTACTGCACTGCCTTAAGACACCTAGTTCAAGTAGCCTAGCTACACAGGGTATGAGTGCAGTCTGCTGTGTCACAATGCAAGAAGTGAACAGTCAAGATTTCACAACATGATGAGGGGGGAAGGAGAGCACCAGCCCGTAGGTGTTATTTTTGCAAGAGGCATTTTCAGCTACTCTGCACTGTAGCATTGCTTTACAGTGCTTTAAATATGGTATTTCTTGGGAGGAATCAACAACTAGTATGTACTACACAATGCTCCACCTCAGGGAGTGTGTATGTTTAGCAGCTATATAGTGCTCTATCTACATTATTTAAACTAACTTTACTAACTCTGTCTACAGCTGTGCAACTACTATATCAATTCACACAAATGAAAGGAAAACATTAAAAAAATGGAGAGTCAGGGTCCACATTATTATACAAAAATGTAGTCAGTATGATTAAAAATGTACTCATGGTTATTACAACTTAATAACCATTTTATGATCTAGCAAAAGAACAGTAGAACAATGTAGATTCTGATAAGGAAAATAATACAAAAAATGATTTAAAAATTATTGTCCTGGTCACCACAATTTAATCAACACACAAGGATGCTATTTATTTATTTTTTATTATCAAGTATTTGGTAACTAAATAGGTGGGTGGTTTGAAAGCTCTTTTTGTCATGACCAGAAAATCCAGAAACAAAAACAAACAACACGAGTATTCAAGAAGCATAGTATACAGTACAATGCATAACAATGCAAAATAAAATAATTTTAAAGGGTCTAGGAACAAACATATTCTTGGGGCAAATCATTATGCTTGTTACATGGTCTTATGTACAGAAAAATATTGTAGAGATAAGAGTCAAAAGTAAAACCAAAGTTGATTACAATATTTACACACACACACACACACACACACACACACACACACACACACACACACACACACACACACACACACACACCATTCCTTACCTGCATCCCGGCTCTTCTTCTGTTTGTTCGGCCTGCCAGCTGGCTCAGCGAACTGCTCAGCTTCCTGGCATGTTGCTGTCATTAATCCCGGTGAACTACTGTTGCTGCCATCAATTAACCCTGATGAATCAGAACTGTTGCCGCCATTAATCCCGGCTTGAATTCCCACCGTTTCACAACTTAATTCAGCCAGCCGGAAATGATGATGTGAGCTCCTTGAGCTCAATTCCGACTGGCTGGTAGCCTGATGGAGCTGACGTCATTGCGCACGTGATGACATCAGCTCCGACAGCGCAAAAATTTTAAAAAAGCAAAGAAAAATCGGAAATAAAGGGGTGCCACTTGGGAATCGTGGCACCTCTTCATTTGGACCCCAAAACTTGGTAAAATCCGAGTAATTCAGAACAGTTGGGAGGTCTGCATGGCAGGATGCTACACAGCTGTACAGTGCCATGTAGATGTATATGGCAAAACACATACATGCTTGCAAGTCTGCACGGTCACAGGTCATGTCCCTAACGGCTATGTATGACTATATATGTGGTGTATACACAGCATTAAGGTCGATTGCATTAATGTGAACACATCCAAGCATGTGCTGATAGGTAAAGACACCACTACAGGCAAACAGACATGCCCACATCAACACAATATTCACATGGTGTATGAGCAATGTCATCACATAACACACACATATATGGTGATAACATCACATCACCAGTAGGTGTCAAATGTGTGTGACTTATGCATGTCAGTGGTGTTAGTGTCATGTAGAGTTACAAAGACGTATTTGTAATCTTAATAAACGTGATACACATGTATGTTCATCTGTACTGCTGTACTTCTCGGTGAGTTATTGTGACCTGTCTCCATCGTTATGTCTTCCAGGTATGCCACATAGCAGACTTCCGGTGTACAGACGCTTGAAGGATGAGGTCCTCATCCCATACCTCCTCGGCAACTACACAATGCTCTTCAGCCATGTGCTACAAGATGCACAGCAGCAGGATGCTCTGTGTGAGGAACTCTACAGGAGGGTAAATGATGTTGGCAGTCACAATCGCACCTATCAGCAGGTGCGCCGACACTGCACTGACCTGATAAGACAGTAGAAAGAGTGTGCTAATGCAATTGCCAGGGAACAAGGTGCAACAGGTGGGGGGCCAGTCACCCAGCCCCCACTCACACATACTGAGGAGCTACTGGCCAACCTGGGGACACCTGCAGACCTCCATCCACAAGCTTTAGCTGGTATTGTGGAGGTGGGTGTCTCTCAACCACCGAGCCTGGAGTTGCCTGGTAAGTCACTACTGCCCATAAAACACAACTATATATCACATAGTTACATGTGTTACTGTACAATATGTAATGTAACATTATATGCAAGGCATGTATGCACACATGCCGCATACTATAGTCTGCTACTCTATGTATGCACAGATGTGCATACTCCATAGTATAGTGTATTTTACTGGCTTATGTGCTAACATGGACATTGCACCCTCTAGCTATCACACAGGTGTGGATAATGATCTTACTGCTGTGACACTCCTGTTTAGGTACCTCTGGCATTTTGCAGTGACAGCAGCCTGTGTCAGGTGAGATTGTTATTATTTACCAGGCTTGAAAATGCACGGAACATATTAATTGCATGCTATCTGCCATAACACACATACACATAATATATGGTGGTCCTGTTAATGGACACTGGTCAGATCTGCAATGCATCACACTGTTTACCTATGTGAAACAATTGAAGACTATATGAAACACCTACACTAAACCTTCCAAACTGTAATTGCCAGATGTGTGGACAACAGTGAATACAATGGTGGAGGTGTGTTCCACTGTAGGGACAGGTACTACATATCAGCATTACATATGTTGGGAATATGAACAGTACTGTACAGAGAGCATATGTGTGCACACATTCTAAATGTGTTGGAGCTGGAGTTTGCCCAGCCCACAGGATACACCCTTGTGGAGTATACCCTTGCTATGAATGTCACACAATGTCATGTGCTATCAGACATGTCCATGACATGTAGTGGGCTGACTGCAACACTGCTCAACTATCCTGCAAAACATGTCTCACATCCCATACATACCATCCTTTGTCTGCATAACCCTGTCCTCATTGGAGCATATGACATCTATGGGTGTATGTCATATGGGATAACACTGACATGTGAAATAAGATGACCATCACAGCCATTGGACTGAACATGTGGCCAGAGACATGAAGCAATACACACAGTAGAAGTGATGTACATGTGTGTACACCCTGTTGTACATTGGCATGACAAAATACAACTATGACCTTTGTGTAATGGTGATATTACAGATGTGAAACACTAAACATCATACAGGCTTGTGCACAGCTTGTGTAGGCATAACATGAAACCACCACATAACATATCTTGAACATCTTGAGTGTGTCAGGACATGGAAGCATTCACCTATACAGTATCCAAATACATACATGTGTTGCACAACATACACATACATCCACATCAAGCCACAGATACAGTACATTCACCTTGCTGGTGTCAGACATCACTGTCATGCCTGCTCCTCATGTGTGTGTGAGGTACACAGATGGCATGTGGGATATAGACTACTTGTAAGTTAGCTATGTGTGGGCATAGTTGTCAGGTATCAGTAATATGGTTGAAGATGTGCAGGGGTGTCATTTGTATATCCTTCTGTGACCTGTGTCACACATTCCACATTAGGGTTTATTGTGTATACACCTCAGTGATGTGGGTCACATTCCACATTAGATATGTATTGTATGTGAACATAGTCATGGCTATGAACTGTGTCAGTAGCTCACACTGTATAGCAATTTTGAAGCCACATGATGCCCTGCAGTGGCTATGCACATCAGCTCAATGTGCAGTATGTCCTTGCATATTTGAAGGGTGAACAGACAACACTGCATCAGCTGAAGGCCCATGTTAGTATAACATGTCCCTGCATTGGGACACCATTACCGTACTGTAGATTGAAAAGAAAAAAACACTATTGTGTTACATATGTATGCATGTCATTCAACACATCAGCAGAAGACATGTCATAATACATGTGATTGGCAAGGTCATACACCACACAGCAGGCCAGTGTACTGTAAACCTGTGCTGGTCTGTGGCACCATTGCAAAGTAGGGACAGCCATGTCAAACATGTGTGTACAGCCACATGCACAATCTCTACACTCAGCTCAGGGGAAGGCGGAACAATGTTGAACAGACATGTACTGCTTTGAGGGAGATATGCAAGCTAGGGCTCAGGCAAACATAGTATGCAGTCGACATACCCTACTACTCATGTCCTCACACATAAGGGCTGTGGCCAACACAAAGCATCAGTGGTAGATGTACAAAGGTCAGCGATGGTCTGTTAACATGTGGTGTATGTTGCACACACGGTGGCAGTGCGGTGCAATGGTGCAAAGTGCATGTATTGTGTTGCAGGTATGGGGCATAGGCTACTAACACAAATGGTGCAATACAGGTATGTATGCTAACCACCACTATAATTGTGTAAGGTGCATGCTGTCTGCTATAACACATGCATGCTGTTGTGTGCAACTCAGGGATGTATGATAACTACCACTATAATTGCCTAAGCTGAAACTATAATTGTCTAAGCTGCATGCCATCTGCCATATCACCTGCATGTAGCGTGTGTGTCTGTGTGTGTCTGTGTGTGTCTGTGTCTGTCTGTGTGTGTTTGGTATAACTTGTAATGTACAGTTCTTGTCTTCCCCTCACAGGTGTTGATGTAGGTGCGTTGCCCTTCTGTGGTCCACCTGATGTTAGTGTCCCCACAGACTCTAGCAGTGATGATGATAGTATGATTGAGACACAGGCAGAGTTGTCAGGGGCTGAATATGTGCCATTGGTTGCCATTCCACCTGTTTATCCATCATCCTCACACACAGTTCCCCTGCCTGCACATACCCCATCACCACCGGCCATAGAGGAAGGACAGTTGGCGGGTGGTAGCATGGAACAGGGAAGTGTGGTGAATATGGAAGGTGTGCCTGCACACCATGATCCTAGTCAACAGACTGGGGATGTCCCACACAGGCATATGCCCAGTGCTGCTTGTAGGAGGACCACTGGCCAACATGCCCCTGCGAGACAAAGCATATCAGCTGGAGTCACTAGACACAAGTTTCCGGCTGTAATGGAGGCACAGGCATGTGCTGAATGGCACAACAGAAAAGGTCTGAGGCTTCAGAGGGCTGCTGTCCATTCATTAACTGACAACATCCAGGCACTTTCAAGTGCTCACCATCATCTTGCAGATGTTCTGGATAGATGATTGGGTGACATGATGGGAGTCCTTGACTGTAGCATGTCAATCCTCGAGTGTGGAATGTCTGTCCTGGAACATCCGGTGCGAGTGAGGTGTCGGGCACGTGGATGTGGGTCAGCTACATCACCTGTTGAAGGTCTATGTGAACATGCTACTGCACATGCCCACTCCCATAGTGGTGGTAGCAGCAGCAGCAGTGCAGCTGGTGCTGTGCAGTCCACACCAGGACACAGCAGGCCACATGCACGTGGTCCTGGATGGTCCCAACAGGGACACAATTCCAGTGGACATGTGTCATCGGTCGGTACCCAATCTGGACCTCTGCCTGGTAGTGCCCGTGCAACCCCTGGCAGGCGCAGGTCATGTGGCCGTGGCCAGACACCGTGAACTGTGAAACCTGCCTTGTACAGTTTGCAGCTGTCAATAATACCCCTGTTTAGGCCGGCCACATGCCAGACCTGTGCGCTTGCATACATACACACACACACATTGGAAACAAATGTAGGGCACCTCAACACACACACACACACACACACACACACACACACACAACATTCACACATGCCTAATGATATCACAGGCCCTAACACACACAAATGATGTCATCCAATGGCACAGCATAGGCCTCTGGCAAACATTATCACCCTGTGCATATGATGATGCCTGTGTCGCATCCCTGTCATCCACACCATTGGTGCAGGGACATGTTCATATGGTCTGATGCACAGGGTGAACATACTAGGTAGACAGTTGTAGATTAATATTACTGAGTAGTGTTGACAGGCAGCAGACATACCATGTATTGCAGTTTTAGAATGCATTTTGTACGTTTGACAGTATGTATCATGTGTAACAACACTTAAGAGCATGTTGATCTTGACGTTCTGCCTTCATCTTTCAGGTGTAGTTGCATGTGACGGGGATGTTGGTGTTTGCGGGAGTCCCATATGTACATGTTGACTACCCACAGGTCAGGATGACAATATCTGCATGCACTTTGTAGCTTCCACATCACAGTTATATTCTCCCATGTTTCAATTATGTTTACTGTTCTAATGATCCAAGAGCATGATAGCTGTGTAGTAAGCTACTGTGTTCAGAGCCGTCACATCCATAATGGGTGACATCACAGGTATAGTTACCTGGAGTGTGGAGTGGGTAAAAGAGTGGTATGCCGGATGACAAGGGTAAAGGCCAGTGGAAATAGTCTCTTCTCATTGGGAAGCAGTAATACCCACTGCCATAACAGCATGCAAACACAGACTCATTGGGAATCAGTAATACCCACTGCCATGACAGCATGCAAACACAGACACATCCACACACTCAGGGATTCACAGACACAGTAACTCACACTCTGACACGCACACACAGTTGCCAGTGTTCGGATGAGAACCCCTGCCTATGTGCATATCATCATTATAGTACTACACAATTACAAGACACGTCACAGAGATTACACATGTACAGGTAGTTGGAATGGCCTAAGATCAAGGACATCGACAGGGATACTGCAGTGCAGTGACCGTATGTGGGGAGGGGGTCCATCAGTAGGCTATGTAACAACAGGTCACACCCCAGGGTGTACATGTTAACAGACAGTTAGTACGTCTGTCTACGATTGATGATATCAACAGGGATGCTAGATTGCATTGAGTGGATGGGGGGAGTGGGCATTAACATTTCACTACGGTAAAATACAGTCTCACTCCAGGAATTGGACAGCCATACACATGCACACACACACACACACACACACACACACACACACACACACACACACACACACACACACACACACACACACACACACACTGGCATTCACAAAGATATACACATATGTCACACACATATAGACACTTTACATATGTGAGGTTTAACCACCTGCCTATGCCTTTCTTTCTACACCTCACTCTGTACTGGTGTCAACAACAGTGTTCAGGAGAGTGATTACATGTGGGTTGTATTCCCAACCATACGTGACATATATGGACACACACACCCACACGTGCCAGTACTGTGAATCAAACACCTGCCTATGTCATGATAGGTACTACAGAAGTACAGCACTATTGCATCCGGTACAATGCTTACTGACTCTTTCCTTTGACAACTGTGCTGATTTATGCACAATATATGCACAGGGGAGGTATTACTGTTACAGGTGTCATGTGATTTGCCTTCAGTGTCACCCTTACAGCATTCTACATTGCCTGTCTTCCACTTCAGTTAACAAACCCTGACCTTAGCAGGTACACAGGTTATTGTAGGACTGGTTGTAACACACCAGTGAGCTGTCCTCAGTAATCATTCATCTGCAAAGAAGCCCCACCACTTAGTAGTCATGTCCAAACATCTGTCCATCCCTCATGTACGGCTTACTGTACTTAGAGCATATCACCATATACTGTTGGCAATGTTGAGGCTGTATTGCAACAGCATGATGTACTAAGACAACAGTCACCTTCAGACATCAGACACTACACACACATGGAATCTACACAAACATCAATACATGTACACATATGCAGTCTACATCAGTGCGTGCACTAGCAGGTCAAGAGGATACATTCCACACCTTTCCCATGCCATGTGTGAAACATAGCCGAGCATTACACCATAATGGATGTTGTATTCATGTACTGGTAGGACACCACCACTTTCACCGAGTAGCCAAGTGTACATATATTACAACAGCACACATCAGCGTGCCACACACAGCATTTTTCCATGTCATGCTCCTACAAACTGTTACTTGACAGTGCCATGGTGAAGCCAGGGCACTGTAATGGTCAACAGTGAGCACATCATATTTGCCACACACACCTCATGTGTACTGGAAGAGTGCCAGCAATGTACTCTGTCAGAGCTAGGCAGTACACTCATTCAAGCATGTGTGAGGTCTGTGGCTTGTAAACATCTCACTCCAGCATGTACTGGCTATTGTGGTACTAAGGCTAATGTCCAGACAGCACACAGCATGCATGGCTTGCAATTGTTGACATGGGGTATATGTAGGAGTTGTGGCCACACATGGCTGTACATGTCATGAACATATCACCTGTGACTATTCAGGAACATACAGAGCAGAGCTGGATTTCCCTGAGTCTGTCAATACAGGCCTTGTGTAGGTCCTGTTATTTGGGTATGTTTGTAGGCATTGCATTAGGTGGACATGTCTAAAGACATACATGCCACATGGGGTATTGTATGATATGATAGGTGTCATGGGTGACCAGTAGAGAGGGGATATTACCTCTGTCAACATAGATATCGAACCTTATGTACTGTTAGCATGCTATCTGCCATGTGCATGTGTGTAGTGACTGTAGCCACCTGTATGTAGAAAGGAAAACGAAAGCTATGGTAATGTAATTTATGTTGTATGAGTGTGGGATGTACATATCCAGGACAGGTACAGTTAGGTTATATCCAACCATGAGGGTGTTGTTTACTGGTGTACAGCAACAGTCGACCGTGTTAATGCTGACAACATCTGAGGGACCCTGGTATGTGTACAACTGAGCTGGTTACAAACAGTGGTATTATTGCATTGCATAACACATTATGCAGCTGTGTCTGTACATGGGTACTTTGCACAGTTGATGTAGGCCTAGGTACAGTCCACCAATCGAGGGTTATCTGGTGGTCTACCATACTATGTAATACCACATATGGATGTGTGTTGGTAGTCTGGGAACAAGGTGGTGGATGTTTATGAGGATACAACCTAGAATGCAGCATTTGCCACAGTCACCTGTACCTGACTCATCTGTGATGCGTTATGTCAGAGTAGTGGTCTTTACATGTGAGTAGCCTTCATGAATATGTGTACACCATCACCTGGAATGGTCCTTACCACTGTTATGGCCCACATGTCTGGATCTGAGTTATATGGTGGTAGTGCAATTGTGCACTACAGAGCCTTCTTCCAGGTGTTCCTCACTGCACAGATGTCAGTATTACCCATTGTAGGTTCTACATTGAGTAAATGGATTACTAAAGCCACACATCTAGCACTGGTTAGCATAAGCATCCAATGCAATTGTCATGTAGGTGTCAGGGTGTTACTTCTGTGTGTAGGACATTTGCCTTGGAATGTGGCTATATGGGTAAATGCAACCTAGGTATTGTCCACACACATGTGTAGCATGGATGCATGTGCTCTGTGTTGAAGGCTCGTCATTCGGTCATGACAGCCTGGAATGACAGACACTGGACAACCTCATAATAACAGCAGGACATTGGCTCATTGTTTTGGTCTAGCAGTTGCCACCTATACCATGACATCACTGCATGTGGCATTAATGTGCTTGGTACCAAATGTCTCATGTAAGGTGACGGACAGCGGCAGAACGTGTGTCTATGACCAATGTGATATATACTTAGGGTAGCAGTCCTGCTAATAATGACAACTACTAACACAGCTGGGAGAGGTCATCTTGACACCTGCACCTCAGTACCATTACACAAGGTGGCTCACACATTATGCTTGCACATGCCACTGTTCCACGTATAATGCCACTGTCCACAACCTGCTATCAATGTATACCTTTCAGGGCA
This sequence comes from Protopterus annectens, assembly GCF_019279795.1. Lineage (NCBI taxonomy): Eukaryota > Metazoa > Chordata > Ceratodontiformes > Protopteridae > Protopterus > Protopterus annectens. The sequence goes on along the minus strand of NC_056728.1, from coordinate 703,528,178 downwards.
GCAAGGTGTGTGACACATGCTGTAGGTAGCATCTGCCCGCGTGACCCAGGTAACCTGTTGTCTGTCACGTCCACACATGCATGAATGTGTATACGTAACATATATATGTGAGTACTTCATGTACATGTATACATGTGTATCACACAGCACAGACACAGATATATAATTTACGGGCCACATACAGGTATCAGGTAGTAAACCAGTATGATGTGCATATATACTGACAGGTAAGATGTACCTAGCTGTAAACCTGTGTGTTTACAATAGGAGTCCATTACAACATGTTCTGTACATGTAAGTGTTTGAGCATGCACACTGTGGCTTTCAGTGGTTAGAATCGGAGTGCATCCCAAAACAGCCCTGTGCTACTAAGTGTATGGGTGTACCCACTGCCACCTTGTGTAATTTGAGTCAGTGCATCCAACAAGCCCTTTGTTACTAAGTGTATGAGCATGCCCAGTATAACCCTGTGTAGTTGTAGTCATAGTGCATGCCAAATGGCCCTGTGCTACTAAGTGTATGAACATGCCCACTGTAACCCTGTACAGTGATAGTAGTTGTCCATTCCGCAGATAGCCATACTCCATTTCAGGTTCCTGTTGTGCTACAACTATACCTCTCAGGCCTACCTGCAGATGACGTGTCTTGTTTGTGCATACAGGTTGTAATGGACACCTTCTTCAGATAAAAAATAAAGAATCAATTAAGACTGTTTAAATAGTCTTCAACATAATAGCTAACAAGTTGGTAAATCATTCAATTAACCAGTTAGACTGCTAAACTTTAAGAAGAAAGACACAGAACCTGTCACACGATGGTACCATCTTAACACTAAGCAGCTTTTTAAATCTTTTTAGAAAAGTAATTTTGAAAAAATATATATATAATATATATAATAATAGTTCTAAAAAGGTAATTTTAAATCACAGCTTCAAAAAACCTCAAGGTCACAAATATAAATGTGACCAATAAACAAACCTTGCATATTCAAACTAGATTGTTATAGTTATATAATAACGCCTTGGCAAAACACTTATTACAACACCCAGATCACTCTTTTAAATTCATAGTTTTACATTGTAGACGTCCTGATTTAAGAGGTGGTCCTTGGCAACTTTTGTTGGAAATTGATGAACTTATTTGGCAGATCAGGACAACCGCTTATGCTTTTCCTGGTCTTAATGAACATATATCCATTAAATGTGTGCTTAAATGGCTATCTTTGAGACGTTAATAGGTTTAGATTTCTATTTTTGGATGTTTAAACAATTTTTTGGTTTATATATATATATATATATATATATATATATATATATATATATATATATTATGACATATATAAAAAATACATATTTTTGTGTGTGTGTGTGTATATATATATATATATATATATATATATATATATATAAACATACTGTTATACGATTTACAGTTCTATTTGTACATATACTATAACAATCTAGTTTGAATATGCAAGGTTTGTTTATTGGTCACATTTATATTTGTGACCTTGAGGTTTTTTGAAGCTGTGATTTAAAATTACCTTTTTAGAACTATTATTATATATATTATATATATATTTTTTTCAAAATTACTTTTCTAAAAAGATTTAAAAAGCTGTTTAGTGTTAAGATGGTACCATCGTGTGACAGGTTCTGTCTTTCTTCTTAAAGTTTAGCAGTCTAACTGGTTAATTGAATGATTTACCAACTTGTTAGCTATTATGTTGAAGACTATTTAAACAGTCTTAATTGATTCTTTATTTTTTATCTGAAGAAGGTGAAGCATTGTTTTTACCGAAAGTGCTAAGTAAAATCGTTTTATCAAGTTGCCGGCTCCGTTGGTTTTTATTGGTTTCTTATACGCCTTTTGGTTCTAAGTTTGTAATGGACACCTACTCTAAACACACAGGTCTACAGCTATGTACTTCATGACTGACAGTCTCCCTGTTGTTGTCCTCAATTGTAGAAGGGCAGTCTGACTGCCTTGGAATGTGTAATCTGTGTGGCGCATCTCGTAACTGTGTAGTACTGTAATAGTGATCTTTAGATAGGCAGGAGTTCTTATCCCACCACTAGCAACTGTGTGCGTGTGTTTGTGTGTGTGACAGCAAATGCCTGAGTGTGTGTGTCAGCAAATGACTGAGTGTGTGTGTCAGCAAATGACTGAGTGTGTGTGTCAGCAAATGGCTGAATGTGGTTGTGTGTGTGTATTTGTGTCTGCATCCTGTCATGGCAGTGGGTTTTACCGCTTTCCAAAGGGATACCTCCTTTTGCACTGGCCTTTATCCTTGTCAACCGCTAAACCTCTCTCTTCCCCCACCCCACTGCAAGTAATCGGTCCTGTGATGTCACCCAGCTCAGACGTGGAATCAGTAAGTGTAACTGTATGTGTTCTGTGGCACATACCCCAACTGCATACCACTGTACTAGTTACCTTTACATAGGCAAGACTTGTATGCACAATACTGGCAAGTGTGTGCGTGTTTGTGTGTGTGACTACCCTGTAGCCAGGCATACACAGCACACCATGGCAGCCATCTGTGGTGACCGGTGTCTACAAAGTATTACACAGTTAGGAATGGTAAAGAATACGCAGTCAAGCATGACTACAGTTGGGTATGTTATTTTCCTGTGCCACTGTCGAGCAGTGACACAAAAGTGGTCGCTGGGGTGTAGGTCCATACCCATCATTCCCCCACCCTAACTCCACAATCCCCAAGGTAGATTATATTAGCCATCATTCCCAACCCCAAACTCCACATACACAACAACCATCCCTTTTCTGGTGAACTGCTTATGATTTAAATGTTATAACACAAGAGATGCCTCTGTTTTGTGTACACGTCAGTTCCTTTGGAACCCTTCTGTGTCACAAAGGGTGTTCAAATGTTTGTGTGTATATATATATATATATATATATATATATATATATATATATATATATATATAGCTGTCTATGTGCATATGCATATATATATATATATATATATATATATATATATATATATATATATATATATATATATACAGGTGTGTACACATCCCGTAGGTACATATATATATATATATATATATATATATATATATATATATATATATATATATATATTTCTTGTACACACAAAAAAATGGTACTTTTGCATTATCAGTTACAAATGTGGTGGAGATAATACATAAGAACCAAACAATCTTTTAATCATTGAGATCTTCGCCCCACTTTTGCATCTGTTCAATAACTGTGACATGCAAGTTCGTCACTTCCATCATTTTTTCATCATGTTCATTTGATAATGTGATAAAACTGCCCAGTCCATCTTATTAATCTCCTTGAATCCAGCCCAATTACATCTACATTGATGGGGACATCAGCTAACATCACAGCCTCTTCATTCATTTTCATGTGGCTGACAGCCATATCCAATCATCTAGGAGGAATCAGCTGTTTTTTAGAATTCGTCAGTACCTGAGCGTCTACTGCGTAAAGGTATGAAGCTGAAGCAGCTGTGAAACATCCAGTTTAATTTAAAGCAACAAGCATAGCTCTCAACCTTCCATCTCTAAAATGAGGAACACTAGCCTTCATAATGTGGAACAAATGGGCAAAATGTGGAACACGTACTAATGGCTTACTAACAACTTCAACTAAGAAGGTCATAGGATGGTTAAAATATGCTGGATTTACTTATAAAGAAGATCTTTTAATGAATCAATATGATTCATTTCTATTTACAATGGATTTTACTTAAAAAAATTCCTAACACTGAATGTGTGCCAGAGTCTTTCAATTTAGAACTTTGAGAAACTTCGAGGAACATGGACTTCTTAAGACCCCAAATGAGGTACGTCCCTAGTAATGAGGTACACTTGAGAGGTATGGCAACAAGTATGTAAGCCAGAAACTAAATGCAGATTTTTGTTATGAACTCAATATTCATATGCTTCATCATTTACAAAGTGATGAAAGAGTTTTTTCTTTCGCCCAGAATGGTCTGATCAACTCAGAGGTTTAAAGAGATTTGAGAGTTATGCTGTCTTAAAAACTATACAGTATGAAACTTTCACTCAGATATCTAGCTGCCGTTTTTGACCCTACCTTAAATATGACCTCCATATCACCAATTTAAAGGCTAAAGTTAACTCCTCCCTTTAGGGATGCTGCAAAATATCTGAACACATCACCTTTGAAAGTAGGATGGACAAAAGTGAAACATACTTATCTACAGTTACAGTACTTCAAGTGAATGCTTACAAGCAAAATATTGACAAATGCCACACCTTCTCCAACAAAATATGTTGCTTCAGAATGCCATTGTATCATTCTTCAGAGTAAACAAATATGCAAATGTTCTATTCAGCCTTATCCGTGAAACCCTATATATTTATTGCACCCCTCCTCCCTTAGCCACAGACAGACTGCGAAAAACAACCCACACCAACTACATTCACAGTGAAACAATGCAGTACTACACACCAGATTACCAAAGTCCTCACTTTCACCAATTGTGCCTTCTCAGCGTTTGGCCCACCTTATGGGACTCACTTCTTTGCAAAATCTATAACATACCTGAATATAACATATTCTAACTAAAACTAAAAAAAGTTCCTTGAAAAAAATAGCTACTTGTCCCTGTTTCACTCTCTCCCATAACATGATGACCTTTGCTATTTTATACAACTAAAACTTTCTTACCTACAATAACTCCTGCTATAAGCCATCCCTTTTCCCTTTAGTTGTAAGTGTAATTTGAATCACATGTAAGTATATGCCATGCGTACTGTGGACATATGTCACAGTCTTCTTCCTGTAAAGCATGCTTATTGTGCACTTGTTCTATAATCTATTCTTCTCCAATGCAAATTCTTTTTCACATTGCTGTTCTGTTTTAATCCTGGGTTGTGGTTGAAAAGGGTCCTCTGACATGGGGTCAATCCAATACCCTGGATAAGAAACACAAATAAATAAGTAAATAAATTATAATCGGTCATTATTTGTTGCATGCTTACCTCAGCCAAGGTCTGAAAGCATACAATGAATGTTTCTCTTCTTGTTTAGAGAGACCATGGAAAGTACAGCTGAACAGTCTTGAGTAGGGTTACTTTAGGTTTGTCATCAGTATGAGACCAGCTTTCCTAAATTAAGCATGGGGCCTCACACCTTAATCATTACATTTATCAAATTTTGAATTTCTCTGTTTTTTTAACTAGCCCATGATACAGCAATCATATGGCCAAAATAAATAATAATTGCCTGATAAACCCTGATCTCCTCCTACTGAAGAAAACTGACCTTCAATCATCATCACCATCATCATCTATGTCTGTGTTTATTTATGAACTGCCACCATAGGGATCCAAGGTATTTTTTGCACAAAGAAGGACACTCTTCCATCAGGAATATGATCGTACTGACCGTGCTACTGTTACGATTAGCACAGATTGTGCTTCGAACCTTTTTGTTGTAGGAGACAGCAGCTATTATTGAAGTGGGCAGGAAGCTTATTTCCTGTGTCTTTCTTCCCACCACCCCAAACCATGAAGGCATAACTTTGTATATATGTCAGCACCGCATGTGCTTGTTTCTGCTTCTGGACAAATAATGGGAGTTTTTCACCGCTACACCTGCCACTAACTTTCATTAACACACTACATTCTGCATTCCTGGCTTCCAAAAGAGGTCAATGAGGCAATGTCTTTTTCCCTAATACAGTCCATCTTTGCTGAAAGTTTTCAACCTCTTGTTTTTCTATTTGTTTTCTGATGACTTCATTAGAAAAGGATACCCTGACTCTGATCCTTCAGAGTAAGCAGACTGTATTCTGCTTTTTTAAATGATCCTAGAGGCTTAAAATATGGAAAGGAGAGTTATATTTTATTGTTAAAGAATAAGTCACAGCAACTGCTGAATTTGATGAATAGCTAGTTCCCACAGAGTCCATGAACCTTTTTTGATACTAAATGGTAGACATTTAGTCAAGGCATTGAGGAAACTGCCTGATTTTTTATTAACAAGTGCCACAATGTCTTAATATCCATCTCTGCTACCATTAGTTCAGGCAGATGGGACCTTGACTTCATCTCTCATCCAAAGGAAAGCAACTCAGGACCATAACACCCCCTCCCATGTAGCATTGCTCTGTTAGCTCAGTAAAGCCAAATGAATCCGGCTAGGAAGTTGGAGGAGATAAAACCATACTCTAATTACAAAGGTATTACAAGAAATACTATTGGCAAAGGGAGTCCTCTAGCCCAGCTTCAGTACTTCATACCTCTTGTAACATCGGTCTCCAAAAGACACTCTACCACCATCCAAACAATCTCCAACTCTATCACCTGTTTCTTTATCCTTTCCCCAAAGTATGAACATCACCACCTTACACTAGCCAAAACCAAATAACTGTCAGTTCAGCATCAAAACAATCTGCTCCTTGGCTCCCAACTTTTGCATCTCCCAAAAGAAAATTCCTGTCCTTCTTTTTCCTGTAGCCTACTTAGACGGCCTCCAAATTATAATCTTAGATCTTATAGCCACTCAAGGCGTCTCTTGCAAGCATCTAAAACCAGGCTTCAGTGCTTTAACCACTCCCTTTCTACCCTTGGTCCCAAGCTCTGGAGGGATCTTCCCTCAAATCTTAAAGACCTCTCTAACTACTCCTCCTTTGAGGCACAACTTAAAGAACATTTCACAGCACAAGCTGCTTGTAAATGCTATACTTCAAGTCACATAACAAAGTCTCCCTAATCTCCATGACTTACTGCCTGTCATTTTCACTAAGGCATGCCTTCTTTAACTCCTAACCTGTTGCTACTCCATGTGATGTAAATATTATACATAGTGGTTTTCTGTTGACTACCTTCTTAAGTCATTAGTACTGTGGTGGTGGTGCTGCGGTAGTGTTGTCGACTCACAGTAAGACGTCCTGTTCAATTCTCAGCTAGAGCGTCTTCTCTGTGGAGACATGCGTGAATGGGCGTACCTTCGTTGAAGGTTGTGCGTCAGGGCCGGCAACTCGGCACGTAAAAAATCTACTGCCAATCATTAGCGGACCGGAGTTCCGCTGTGGCGACCCCTAACAGGGAAAAGCCGAAAGACACAACAACAACCTGAAGTCATTGTTTCTATTGCATATTAACCATACCTATGTTTTTAGTGTGTTCTTTTATTTTATAATATATTTTTATTTTTTCCACTAGTTGTGTGTTCACATACTGGGCTGAGACTGAAATTGATCCCGTGGGTCAGTGCTCTACCCCAGTTAACAAACTGTATGAATAAATAAATAAATAAATAAATAATATGCAACCTGTTGGGCCACTGGCAGTATAACACTTGCTCCACAGCTGCTTGAACAGAAACTATTTTTATTTAATGAAAAAGATGATTATAGACATAATTTTCAGAAATTATTTCCTATTTTACAGCGTAAGTACTACGTTTAAAATTAATATTAATGGCTCCCACTGACATTAATCTTGGAATGTTTTATGGCTCATATTTCCCAAATGTCAGCAGATGGCAGTGTTTCCTTTCCTTGAAAATTGTTCCCACATACCCTTTCACTGAAGAAACTTTTAATATTATTAATGAGTTTTAACATTGAGAAATCAAAATTGCAGAAAAAACATTAAATAAGTGAAATCTCCTCTCATAAATGATATACAGTATAAATACGACAAACTCATGTTAGTGTATCACATTATATTTGGAGTCTTTCCTGCACTGATTTTAAATAGATTATAAAAAAAGTTTTTTTTTAAGCTGTATTACTACTACAGTAGACTCTCCTCTTAATCAGGCCTGTCTTTAAACAGACACCTCTTTAACTGGCCATCAGATTTCTGCCATAGACCTAGAAAAAGACAACAGAGAAGAACAACACTGCTGCCTCCTCAATGACTAAATAATGATAGACATTTGAGTTTTAGACCATGTTCATTAGAAAAATGCATACTAACACAAATCCTGTTATTCTAGCTGATTTATAACATATAAATGCTATTTTGTAAGCATTTTCTGATTAACCTGTCATTTGTTTATCCAGCCTAAGGTCCGGTCCCATCAAGACCAGATAAGAGGGAGTCTACTGTACAAAGTGTTTGCCTTGATTAAAACCTGTCTTCATTTTTTTTTTTTTTTTTTTTTGCTCATCTTTTTCTCCCACCTCCACCTTTCATCATTTCACTTGCCTAGTTCCCCCGGTACCTATCCACACCAGGTCTACCATCCAATAACCCCTACCCCCTGGATTTAATCCAGTGTTACTGGGGCTGGTTGTGGAATGAGGCATCCATGGGCTCAACATGTCTGTGTGTTTCTATCCTGAGGTGGGTGAGTTTTTTTTGTTTTTTGCTTTTCACTTCTAGGTCTATCCATTTTTAATCCCCCTCCTTTCTTGCAAGTTCATGATGAAGCCCGGGGGTGGGTGTGCAATGGAGATGTGTGGCATTTTGCCCCACCTGTACAGCAACTAAACCATATCTCCACCCTTGAACTCGTGTAAGGCACTCCACACCTTGTGACGTCCCCAGCCTCCACTTGAGATTGTCACTGTGAGCCCTCTTGGACCTGTCCATCTCCATAACCTGGTCACTCCCATCCCTCCCTGCCACTCCATTTGTTGCCCATGCCACTAATCAAATCCAGATGGCCTGGGCTGTAGGCAGGGCTTTATCCATCTGCACCACTGGATAACTCTCTTTATCTTAAGAATTAATTGACTTATAGGAAGAAGAAAAATAAACATCATAAGTGTAGGAAAATATATGGAACTTAAATTAAAAAATAAATATTTAGCTATAATAACTAAATTCATGATAAAATTTGAAATATTTTCTTCCAGCTTTCGTTTGGAGAAATCAGTGTAGCAAATCCAAAGACGTAGCTTATGTGAATTCTTATAAGGTGTCATTTCTCAATGAAGGCAGTAAATGGGCTGGAAGCTTAGGGTTAGGTCTGGAAGCTGTACAGTAATAAGAATCTGATCAGGGACTGACAAAAGAAGTTAACTGTAAAACAGGTTCATCTAGCGGAAAGGGTAGCAGATGTCATGTTTTCTCAGCAGTGTGATGGGACCTGTTTCTCTTTAATTTTTAATAACTGTAGCTTGGAGTAATACAATTTTCACTTAATACTTCTACCCCGATACACAGGACCATTAATACTTTAAAGAGTACTCTCTACAAATTAGATACCTTGATGGGGTTTGCTAGCTTGCCCATCAGATCAAATGATTGCTTTGAGTCTATCACCCATGTATCTGAAAATAATCTCTCTTTTTTTTCTCCAAACTCTGTCGAATGATCTGGAGCTTGAATTGAATATCTGCCTTTTTTGGGAACACCACCAATAAAAACTATGACTATTATGGGTGCCAGAATGAGAGGGGGAGTGAAAGGATCCATATCCTTCACAGTTTCTTCAGTGGTCGAAGATTGTCCTCACAGTTTAAATCGAGTATATCAAAATTTTGAAAAAATACATATTAATTCAAAATTGCAAAACCTGACCCATTTCCAAATGGCCTTCTCTCCCAGTCCCCAGTGTTGGTTTCACATACTACTTGGGGCATGAGAACAAGTGCCCCATAATACCTTTGAATCGAAATAACACACCACAGCTTCATAGATTTAGACTAATGACCACCAGGGTCTTTATAAGCCTAACCATGCAACCCTGCCCAGCTTTGTCCCTGAATACTTTGGATGCCTATATGCTGGGGTACGTTAGTAAGGAAGTAGCTAAGGGTTATGTGGTGGGGGTATGTTGGCTTGGGATTAATTGAATTACTGTTGACCTCTGTCCATTGGAGACATGAGAGACAGATCAGAGGTGAATTTGCAATTTCTCATACAATGATCAAGGTTTTCTTTGAATATGGTCAGTGATGAACTTTGCTTCACTTGGTTGTTCAGGTTATTCCATAGTGAGGGGATCCTTTGAGACACATATCTTTCTCTCCAGCCTGTTCTATTTATGTCACAGACAATGTTCAGACCCTTAGATCTAGTGTTTCTGGTGCTGTTTGTTTTGTGGATGTGCAAGAGATCCATCAGAGCTGGATCTGAGGATGCCTTTTATGCTAAGCATAGATTGCATCTAAGTAATCTGTAGGAGACTGAGTATAGAGATTGGACCTTAAGGTGACCTGTGTAGGCTAGGGTATTCATACCCTGGATTCTCCTGGTGAGGAACCATTGAGTGCATTCCAACTGTTGCAAGTGCCTGGTTAGGTACATGCCAAAGGAGGCTTTGTATTCAATGATGGGTCTAATAAGGGTTGACTATAGTGGTACCATAGCTTCCTTGGACCTGGATGCCATACCTTTGCTAATGAGTTAGGCAATATAGAATGATGTTTTTATTTACTGGGCTATGTTTTGGTTGAAGGCCAGATTATTGCCTACATATGTTCCCAGATCCATAACTGCTGGGTCAACCCTTAAGGATGTTTTGTCAATGGAATAAGTAGCTTGGGTGACAATTTCCCAAAGGCACTATAATGGATTTCTTCATGTTGATTTTTTTAATCCATGGAACTGGCACTAGCCATTTGTTTGTGTTAGACCCTCTTTTAAGATGCTGATGTTGTGTGTGGGAGGTAGATCCGTGATAGCTCCCAGTTTACAGTCATTTGCAACCTTGGTGAGCCACTGACATTAGTCATGACTTCCAAGAAGTCGATGCCAAACAGGAGTGGGCCCAATATAGTGCCTTGCAGTATGCTGCTGGTGACCAGTCTCCTGAAGGAGGTGATCTCACTGGCCCTGCCTTATTGGGTCCTATCTGTGAGCTTTAGATGTTTGCACAGGATTTCTCTGAATAAATTTGCATAGGTAGCTGTGTTCTCAGGGTTTGGGGGGCCTGGAATTTTGACAGACTATTGCTTAATAGGATGCAGTTTGCTTTAAAATAGTTCCTAACTGTTAAGGGTTTAGTTGGGTTTTACTAGTAGATTTTTATTTCAAAAGAAAAAGCTTTGTGGTCCGACCTCATCAATGAGAATGTGACAGTGGGGAGGATGCAGTACTTTCCCATGCTGATGAGTGCTATGTACAGTATATGTTTGATCCTCTAGTTGTAGTGTGCACTATCTGGTCCAGAGTGTTCATGCTGACAAAGACAAGGAAACATTGTGACACTGAGTTAGAGGCAGTGTATATTTCTCAGTCAATAGAGGGGTAGTTAAAGTCTCCCATGCAGGGTATTTGGTTGGTTGGATGGTGAGCATCTCTGGTAGGTCTATGTAAGGGTTGTGAGTTTTGTGAGTCATAGAGGGTGACCTGTAGCTGGCCAGGAACCTTGTCTATGGCGACTTAGACATGGATGAACTCCAGGGTGTCATCCTGTTTAATGAAGCTGGAGTTATACTTGTTGATAACGTAGATCAGACCACCGCCACATTTAGCCCCTGTCTGTGCTGCTATTGGACTATATGTGTGGAAGGCATTGTTGCCTTGCACTGCCAGTGTACTTTACACCCACATAGACTGTGATAGAATCATATTGATAGTTGTGGTGCAATGACTTGAGAGCATGCATTATATGTGGATCCTAGCTCCAGATAGGTAACTAACCAAAATCCTGTCCCTTTCCAGCCTGGTGACAGGAGCATTTGTATGTCATACAACAGAATCCTCTATGACAAGAGTATTAGGTAAAGTAGTTGCTTGCCTTATGGGTTTTCTTCTTGGGGGATCATTGGGTGTAGGCTGGTGTTTGGTGTTGCTTTTTGTGTGTCCTTTAGTGATTGCTGAGGATCAGTGTTGCCATTCAATGGCTTCAGAAGTCTTTGAGGTTTGGGAAGGTTTCTTTTAAGTGCCTCAGTGTAAGAAGGTTTATGTGAAGGGTGTAGTCTGTGGGCTCTTTACAACCTTGTTTGTGAGACTTTTGCCTCCAGTGAGGCTATGTATGTACATCTCTCACATACTGTGTTAATTTCTTTAAGGATTAACTGGTTGTCTGAGAACATGAGACAATTGCTACATCATCTCAGGATGCCAGTATCTACCAAACTGGCTACAGAGACATTAAGAAATTGCATTTCCATGTTGTTGGGACCTGTATTAAGGTTGATCTATCATAGATTCATAGGTAGGTACTAGGCTATTGGCCCAAGGGCCTAAGTAAGCCTAGCCAATAAGGTTCCCTGGCTTACGCCACCCAAGAAAGTTAATTTCCTGTGCCCTTGTTGAGTAGTGCCACAGAAGTGATCTCCGGGGGTGTATTTCCTATTTCCCATCGACTCATCAAGACTTTTCTTGAAGAGTGCTAATAAGGAACTTTGCTTGACATAGATGGGTAGCTTGTTCCAGAGTATAAGAAGTCTCTGGGACAGGAATCTATCCTTCCAGCATGTCCTGTTTATTGTGGTGACAAGGTTTAGGTCCCTAGAGCATATAGCTCAGAGGGACTGGGATTTCTTTAGGTGTAGCATGTCCAACAACTCTGGGTTTAACATAGCTTTCTATGTTAGGCAGAGATTTCCTCGGAGTAGGCAATATACTACAGAGTAAAGCTGGAGTTTTTTGAGACAGTCAGTGTAGAGCATTTGTTTGAGGCCAGTAATCCTCTTTGTGAGGTATTTCTGCGGCCTTTCCAGCTGCTGCAGATGTCTTGTGAGGTACATTCCAAAAGGGGCATTGTACTCTATAATGGGTCTAATGAGTGATGAGTAGAGGGGAATAATGACCACTTTTTTCCTGGATGAGAACCCTTTTGTGATGAGGTGTGCCACATAGAAGGATTTCCTGACTACTGTAGTGATGTGATTATCAAAGTAGAGACCACTGTCCACCTGGGTCCCAAGGTCTCTTATCACACATTCGGCATTAAGTCGACTGTTGTTTATGTGGTAGTTCATGGGTACAGAGTTTTTACCAAAGGAGATGACAGTGCACTTTTTGGCATTGAGCTTGAGGCCATGCCTCTGACACCAGGCATCTATCTCAGTGAGGCCCTTCTGTAGGATGTCTACATCATTTGGGGACTCAACTATGGCTCCTAGTTTGCAGTCATCTGTGAACTTCATTAGCCAGAGGCCTTCTGTGTTAGCCTGTACTTCAGAGAAGTAGATACCAAACAGGAGAGGTTCCAGGACTGAACCCTGTGGTACTCCACTTGTCACTGGTTTGAAGTCAGATTTGGAGTCTGCAACTTTTACAGTGTGGGTTCTATCAGTGAGCCAGTTGGCAACAACCCATCTTGTGGCGTAAAGATTTATACCTAGTTTAGTGAGTTTAGCTATAATTCCAGAATGGGGGATGGTGTTGAAAGCCTTGACGAGGTCAAGATAGGCTGTGTGAACCAGCTTACCCTCATCTACGGCTTTGGTGACTGCCTCATAGAAGTTGGATCAGGTTCAGAAGGCATGACCTGCCTTTCACAAACCCAAACTGGGTGGGGTCCAGAGTTTGGAGGTCACCAGTGTCTTTATTTATGAGTTCCATGATGATACGTTCCATGGCCTTGCAGACCAGGCTTGTCAGGCTAATAGGGTGATAGTTCCCAGGATCAGTGGTGGCTCCCCCCTTGTGGAGTGGGATAACTGTTGCCGTGTGCCATTCAGTGGGCACAAAGCCTGACATGAGACTATGATTGAACATGGTGCTTAGGTGGGGAGCCAGTTCGTTCTGAAGTTTGTGTAAAACGCAGCCTGGGATGTTGTCTGATCACATGGATGCTGTGTTTTTGGTTTTAGAGAGTGCAGCTTTTACCTGCATAGATGTGATTACAGGGACTCTGCATTCTTCCTGCATAGATATGGGCCCTTTAGGGGATGAGAGGGGGGTAAAATTAGCACTGAACCTATCTGCCAAGATGTTGGCAATATCAGATGGTTCTGTAATATTTGGGCCATTGTGCTGTAACTCAGAGCAGATCTGGGTGTTGCCATTGAGATTCTTGACATAGCTATAGAATGCTTTGTGGCTGCCCTTAGAATCAGTGGTGATTTTGTTTCCATAGCTAGCTTCCTTTTTTTGGAGGATAGCATCTTGGTTCTGTTTGGGATAGCACGATCCATGCACTCATGTAAGTGCTTATAGAGTGCATTTGTGTAGGATTCAGCAGTCATAACTGTATTGTCAATCTGCATGGGTGTCTTGAAGTTCACCACTTCTGTCTTAAGAAGCATGAAGTTGGCTTTAGAGAAATTTTTTATTGTAGTTTCCTTAATGGTGGGTGAGGGCGGGATGCGGATTTCTAGGGTGATTAGTTAATGGTCGGATCTGACCAACGAGGAACTGACTTCAGGTGTGAAATGCCGGTCACTCATGTTGGTAATGACTAGGTCTAGGATATTCTTGCCCCTGGTGGGGGTGTGGATAAGTTGATCCAGGGTATTGGAGTTTATGAATTCCAGAAAGCGTTGAGCTAAGGAGTTGGTTCACAAGTAGTTTTACCAGTTAATGGTGGGGTAGTTGAAATTGCCCACTATTAGGTTGTTTGGTTGAACCCTAATATTTTTCAGTGCATCAAGAAAAGAGGAGTGGGAATCCTGAGGCATGGTGAGGGATCTGTAGCAAGCTACAATTTGGATTGCAGTTTTGCCCAGAGTTAGTTGCACTTGGATAACCTCGGATGCATTATGCTGCGCAACTAGCCTGGAGGTGTGGATATCCTTAATGAATATGGACACACCTCCGCCTTTGGTGTTCTGGTCCAGGATAGATGACCGAAAAGTGCCTGGTAATGCAGGGGTGCTCTCTAGAGCCTTGAACCAGGTCTCAGTCACTGCACAGATATCGATGTTCTCCATTTTATGGAGTGCCTCGACTGAGTGCATTTTGAGGTTTAGACTTCTAGCATTGAGTAGCATTACCCTCAGTTTTTGCTTGCCTTTTCCTGTTATGGTGGTGAATTTGTCATTTGAACATTGCCTAAAAAAGGCACTAGAGGAGTGGCAAGACCCTTACCCTGTATCCGGAATCCTAGGAGCGACAGGTGCAGGCCATCTCTGGCAAAGCATCGTGGTCTGTCGACATGTCATCCCAGGCAGAAAGATACTGGATCCCCTTAGAATGACACCAGATGCTTAGCTAATTGTTGAAGTCAATCATTTTGTCCTTGTACTGCGGTATCATTCTGGGTGATGGCAGGATGCTACTCAGGGCTAGGGTCATACCTGCCTGGGTTACAAGATCAGAGAGATCTTCCATGTCTCTTTTCATGTAGTCCAGGGAGGTACATCTCAGGTCGTTCACACCAACATGGACAATGACAGAGTCATTATTGTACTTGTTGTGGAGTGACCTGAGTGCATGGGTTATGTGGCGTATCCTGGCAGCCGACAGGCAGATGACAGTAACCTTCTCCTTGTTTAGCCTGGTGAGTGGGACATCAATGTGCTTGACTATAGAGTCACCTATGACTAGTGTGTTGAGTATGTTGTTTTGCCTTATGGGCTGTGGTTTATTGGCACACTGAGTCTGTGGGCTATGTGTCATTTGGATTGTGTTGGGGGTGGAGGTTGCTTGCGTTTCTGCTTTGGAGGACTCAGTTGCTTGAGCAGATTATTATTGAGACCCTCTGTGAATGTTTTTGTGTTTCTATGTGTGGATTTTGGTGGTGTAGGTTTGTTGGGACTATGTGATGAGTGTGGTGTGGTGCAAGTGTTTACCTTCTCCTCTTGACTGTCGAGTTCAGTCTTGGTTAGAGAGAGCTTTACCTCCAGTTTGGCTAGATAAGTACATCTCTCACAGGTTGTGGTGTTGGGTGGTAGGAGGAGAGGGTTGTCTGTGTACATGAGGCAATTGCTACATTGCCTCAAGATGCTCAGATTCATCAGATAGACAGGAGAGAACTCTGAGAACTGATCCTTGGACATGCCTGAATAAAAAAACTACTTTCCTCTAGACAAGTGAGGAAAGTGAGTATAAGAGCTGTTTTTCTCTAAGCAAGTGAGGAAAGTTAAGTACAAAAACTGTTTTCCTCTAGGTAAAGAGGAAGGCTGAGTGCTGTCGTAATTTATAGCTTATTTAGTGTTAACAAGTTCTGAACAAGTGCTGAGCACAAATAAGCAAATTCAAGTGTTAAAACTAAGAATCTGTACCTGGGTCTTGTGGTAGCTAGGCTACCTAGTGCTTACCACTCCCACTGATAAGCCAGAATGCTTCCCTCCAATACAGAAAGACTTGGGGGGGCTCAGAAGCTTACAAACAGTCCTGGATACAGCAAATATGTATCTGTGATGATGTTATGATTTAGGGGCTTGGTTTTAGAGGGGTCACCTAAGTGGTGTCTAAGGTTAAGGCTAAATGTTAGATAGTACTATGATCTGGTACTACTGCTGTTCAATGCTGTAGCTAGCTACCCTAAGCTTAGCTTTATACAAAGCCTTTCTGTTTTACAGGTAAAGTCTCAACTACTAGCTTCATAGGTAACTTTTACAAACTAAGCATTTGCTACTATACAGGGCCCTGCTAACCATCACTACACAGTGAGCAAAACAGTACAAACTTAGCTAATTTATATCAGACAGAAAAAAAAAGATGAAAACTAACTTGTGTGCCCTCTGGTCAATTAGCAGCTACATTTTGAGCACCTGGAGTGCTTCCCAAATCAGACAGACCAGGTAAATACCTTCTGCCACAAGATGGGCGATCCTGGAATTTTGTGATGTAAAACACAGCAAAAGTAGCTCACAAATACAGATGTTACCAAACAACTAAGTCCCTAAAAAGCTCTCTGGCTGATGAAACAATCTCACTTTAAGCCACCCTGTGCATTTTCCAGCTGTGACAAGACTACATTTTCTAGTGCTGCTAGAATTGCAGTCCCAGACTTCCTAATGTAGAAACTCACTTTGCCAGAAGTGGAAAGGTACCAACTAGCTACAACAAGAAATTGTCACTTTAAGCCTCCTTGTATGTTTTCCAACTCAGACAGACCAGGCTATCTTTCTAATGCCACTAGAATTACAAGCCCAGTCTTCTTAATGTAAAATCAAACTTTAGTTAGCTAAAAGTGAAAATGTATCAGAAACAAATCAAATAATTAACTACAACAAGTAATTCTCATTTTACACCTACCTGTATGTTTTCTATCTCAGACAGACCAAGTTGTCTTTCTGCTCCCACTACAATTGCAGTCCAAGTCTTCTTAATGTAAAAACACTCTTTAGTTAGCCAAAAGTGCAAAGATATGAGAAGCAAGTCTAACAACTAGCTATAATTACAAGGTGATTCTAAAGACACACACACACACATTGAGACAATTTCAAAGTACACTAACAGTTTCATATGTCAGTACCCAGTAAGATAAGCAGAGATTATAAGACTGGGAGGAATTTCTTGGGTCAGATGTATAGAATATGAGACCGGGAGGAGCTCCCAAGGCTAGATATGTAGTTGGGGTGGGCAGCCAAAAAGCTTCCAAGTTTAAAAGCACAACAAAAAAGGGTGGGAGGGTAGAAAAAAATTCAGGAGAGAGAGAGTAAAAATGCAATAAAATGAAAGCCCCTGTTGGGCTGACCCTAACATGACCCTAGCAACAGGTGAGCCCCACATTCTCAGGGAGTCAGTCTTATAATGTACATTTGGGGAGTGAGGGATTCCATAGAGGGAACATGAGACATAGCGCCAGCAGTCCTCATTTAAATGGTGACCAGTCAGTAGTCTCTAGCCTTATTTCCCTTTCCAGCATGCTGGCCTCATTCTGTTCAACTGGAAGGGCAATAAGGCATGGGATGAGAACATACCTGCATATCCTAGTCCTCTCATGTGTCCAAACTAGCAGTTATTTTCCCCTTGAGCTCCACTCCTGCCAGAGCTCAACAAGATCTGTTGCCTAGCATGCTCTGTCCTGACATGACTGGCATGACCATCCTCCCTGCCATTGCCATATAGCCAGGCTAATAATCAGACGTAGGTCACTTACCCTATAGTCAAGGCTTTATCCCTCTATGCCACTGTTACAGGTGAAAGGAGAGACATATTACAAACATGTTTTGTAAATGATCTGAGTTAGGCACAAGGTGTTATTAGGATATGTTTTGGATTACTTTTTCTGATTGTTTTGATTGACAATTAGCTCCAAGCAACTGGTAAGCAATCCATACTTCAGCTATATTAGATGCGGATAATGATTTCAAAAGTGGTTAAATATTTTATTTACATCTTAAGAAATTCAATTACCTCCTCACACCTGATGATGTTGAATGCAGGTATTGTATGCTGTATGTTAGTTTATTTATTTACCAAGGATTATTAGTTTTTTTTTTAGGAATATGAAAATTATGTGTGCAGTTTAAAAATGGTTACATGATTTGTGGTGTGTATTTGAGGTAGGGGTGTGCCCCTATTAACTAAAGTGACAAAGCCATTTTACAGTGACACTGGTCTATTTTTTTTGACTGTATCCTATGAAATAATAAATTATTTATACTTTTAGAGCATATTCCTAAAACTCAACTGAAACCTATATATTACAACTGTACATAAGACTCTTGAAAATCTGACAGAAAATATTACTTAGGAAGTAGTGAACACTGCTCAATATCTGAACTATCTTTTCATTATGCCATATATATTATCACATGGCATGCTAGCATAGTCTTAAAATTAGATTTTTTATGTATTGTCCATCTATCATTGTATTTATTAATGATATACTTTTAAGGAAAGGCAGGTATAGGATATTGACAGTGTCACGTAAAGTATGGGTGTTACCTTTACTGGGGGGTTATATATTACGTGTCTGCCAGTATTCAAATCCTTTGTGGAGTAAGGCTGTTGACGTGAACTCTGTACTATAGTCTGTTCTTAACTATGCTTCAACAAAATACACATTACATTGACTATACCAGAACTAGTAAATATTGTACATGTGTGTGTGAGAGAACGAGAAAGACACTGTACATGCTCACCCACATGTGCATGCACATGTGTTAAAATATTTAATAGCGGACCATAAAAACAATATAAACCAGACTTCAAATTATACAGGTTAGCTGATGGCTTTCAGTTATTTTGATTTCTCTTAACTTCTGTGCCAAGAACACAAAACATTACAGCAAATAGGTGCTTATAACTTACACAATTCTTACTTACAATGAGTTTTGTATGGGAATTTGATTATAACAACTTCATGTACTTTTGTTTTGCAAAGGTTAGACATTCATATTGAAATAGAATTTCTTTGAAATACAATCTACAAACTAGCAAATAAAATCAAGCATTTCAAAGATCCGTCTCTTTCAATAGCGATATCTAAATGGTTCCTTCTTTTACCAGAGCAGACTTCTAAGATTGCCTTTAGTATGACTGAATGTTTGACTGCCAACCTCATTTTAAAATTACTTCTCTTTGACATAACTAGCAAGCACTTTACTTCTTCAGTTCTGGGTAGTAAAGTAAACATTTCTAAACCACACAAAAACTTTGGTTTGTTTGAAATTCCATCTCAGTAGTTCATTCACCTGCTGGTCTCAGTGCAGTAAATACAATAATGGCATATTAAAATTGCTCAACTACAGGTATAG
Organism: Protopterus annectens; assembly: GCF_019279795.1. NCBI lineage: Eukaryota > Metazoa > Chordata > Ceratodontiformes > Protopteridae > Protopterus > Protopterus annectens. Next base: position 703,508,701 of record NC_056728.1, on the reverse strand, counting down.
CTACCGTAATATAAATCAGATGTTGACGAGTTTAGAGAGCCCCCAGGCTTGCCATGATCATATAAAGTCAACAGAGGTGATGTTGCTACTGTATGCAAATATTAGGAAACTGACAAAAAGGCAGTCATTAAGTAAGAGATAAAGTTTCAGCACTGAAAGATTCAACACTCTTTAAATTTTGTCTGCTATTAAAACAGTATGGATCACTGAAACTGTTTATACTCCAACCATCCGTTTTCACTGTCTGATTTATTCAGCTTAGGGTCAGGAGAAAATGGACCGCATCTCAACAAATGCAACCACAGCATACGATCCATTCCAGGTTGGGATGCCAGTCCATCGCTGTTTACACACACACACACACACACACACACACACACACACACACACACACACACATAGAGGTCAAGCAAACTACAAAGAGAAGGCACTTCAACCAAGAACTGAACTAGAACGTTCAAGTGTTGTATGATAGCAGTGTTAACTGATGCACCATCTAGCTTAAAAGCTAATTATCAGTGTCTTAGCATACAAAAAAGGAAGAGAAAAAACATTCATTTCAGTTTGAAGATAAGACATGATTTAGGTCATACTAAGTATATATTGATTCACTGGAAATTATCTGGCATGATATAAGAAACATGCCCCTCTTATAATAACAAAAGACTCACTTTAACAAAAAATACTTTATAGTTATTTAAGAATATGCATTTTTATCATTCCCAAAACAGCCTGGCCAAAGTGGGCAAAATTTTGCTTGTTTTACATTTTTGAAGATTTTTATTAAGAGTTCACTAGGAAAGTCTACTATTAAGATTAGAAAAAATGTTGTCATACATAAGATCTGATAATGCAGAATATAAGATTTGTAACAGATAATGTGTCTCACTATATGAATATGTTTTGCTTACTAAAATGAAATAATGGAGATTATTTTTATCAGTGTTTAGGGTGGCCATGGTGGTGCAGCGGTTAGCATTGCTGCCTCACAGCAAGAGGTTATCTGGTTCGATTCTCGGCTGGGGTGCCTTCTGTGCGGAGTCTGCATGTCCTCCCTGTGGTTGCGTGGGTTTCCTCTGGGTGCTCTGGTTTCATCCCAAAGACATGCAGTAGGTGGACTGGACACTCTAAATTGACCCTAGATGTGAGTGTGTGCATATGTGTGTGCCTTCTGTGGAAGGTTTGGCACTGAGTTGGCAACTCAACACCGTAAAACTCCACTGCCAATCATGAGCGGACAGATGATCTGCTGTGGCAACCCCTAACCAGGAAAAGCCAAAAGAAGAAGTTTTATCAGTGTTTACTCATATATGTGTATCTGTTTATTAGAACAACTCTATATTTGCAGTAGATACCCTTTAATTAATAATCAACTTTAATGTGTTCACCTCCAGACATTTGATTTGTAAGTATTTTATTTATAGGTTGTATTATGGGCATGCAAGCATAGCTACTGAGTATTTGACACCACTTATTCTGCATTGGAGTCTGCAGGGAAAAGAGGTAATCTATGGGCCTGGTTCCAAAAGACTTTCTGTCAGTGTAAGTGGCAGGCCTAGAACAGGTCTTTGTAATCTGGCCCCCAGGGTAAGCCTGTTTATAGATGGGCCTTACACCAAAGTAAGTCACTTACGCTGAGAGGAAGTTTTTCAGAATCAGGACAGACTTTTGGAATCTGGCCCTATATCTCTAACATACTCATATTTAAATGAATTATTCATCATACATTTAGTGCAGAGTATTAAGGGTAAGATCTAACAAGTTCACCATGTAGTCCTGCAGGCCTGTATTTCATTATCTCCATTTGCCTGTTGTGTAACTCTGTGCCAGTCCTTTTCCTAGACAGTACTTCCTGGTAATCCCTGAAAAGAAGCACTTTTGCCAAGCTGGTTTACCTAGGTAACAAATAAATTAAAATTCTGAGGGTAGCTAACAGAATATAGGCACACTTAAAAAAACACATTTCATTTTCACTTAATTCATTCCCTGATATCCACGTCCTACTAGTCAGAGATGCAGCCTGTCCTAGAAGGCAATGGACATAATGCAAAAAATTAGTCCTGCATGTGATACCAGTTTACAGTTGGATGCACATGTAACATCTACATTATGAAGCCAAATAGCAAACAGATGGAAACGGGGTAAAGTGCTCCCAGAATGTAGACTTTCCTATTTCGGCTACACACATAGTTTGATATTTTATTTGTCTGGTTTCATTTTTAAAATATCTGATTAAATTCTATCATAAAATTACTATAGCAATAACCCATGGCTGGGTGTGGGTAATACTGGTTTTAGTTATGTTTGGCAATGTTTGGTCATGAGGATGAAGCCCAAATGACTAAACAAAGCCAACTGTGGGTAAATCCGGCATTACCCACACCCAGCCATGGGTTATTGCTATTATATAATGACATTATTTAACAAAAAAGTTGGTTAATCTTCTTAAATAATGTCCTTGCATAAGGGCACCGTGCTGCTGTTCTGTGTTTTCCCCCTGGTATTCTGGGACTTTCCTGATGTACTGTGCATGCATATGAGACTTTTGTTCTCATGGTTACACAGTACATCAGTGCTTTGGAAAGGAAGCAACAGAGAAAAAAAGATCTCTGTTGCTCCTTTTTTTTTAATGTTGAAATTCAGACGATTTAGAGGTGCGAGAGAGACAGGATGAAGAAAATAAAAGGAAAATCAAGTATTTTTTTAGTTTTGAAAAACGTACCTGATTTTCCTAGTATTTTCTCCATTCTGTCTCTCTCGTACCTCCAGACTGTCCAGGTTTCTAATTTTATATAGCTATTCAGTTTACATCTGTGCAAGCTATGCTTTATGTTGTCTCATCTCATTAGCTTTATCTTTATGTGACCTGTTCTTAAAAGTATTTGTGAATTAGCATTTTACAACCCTGCGACAACAATACTATGAAGAGATAATATTTCCTCTTTATAGCTTTATTCTGGTCTGGGGATTTGGACATGTATGAATCCCTTGACATTTAGCCACAATATCCATACTATTAACCCATTCTCATCTGTTTCTTAATCAAACCTTGTAACTGTAATTCTTTCTCAGTTTTTTGCTTTCAGTCTTCATAGACCCTTCTTGTGAGCATGTGTGACTGGTGATATGTTAGCATCTATATGAAGATCTGACAAAATCCCAATTCTCCAAATAAATCTTCACAGTTATACGTCGAATCATTTTTGTATGAACCTCATGAAGTTTTTTACCACACCGAGCTTCTGGCAAGTCAGATAATCTAATATTAAAACTGCTTCTGTTCTAAACATCAAAACCTAAGTCATGTGCTTCTAATCCTTATATTTACAAGTAAGTAATGTTTGACCCATTGGAAATATTTGATGGTTGAAATAATTAAATAGCATTTAACTGATGCGTTTAGCTTATTTTTCAATCTCAGTGATTCAGATATTTGAGCAGGCATCATATTACAAGTTACCCTTATGCCTAGTTAATTTATCTTCACATTTTGTTTTGATTCTTGACTGTCACTTTTGCTTCAGCATATTCTCACTTTTCACAATATTGATTACCATACACTCCTTCCACACTTATAGTGCCTGAAAATAATTACATTTCCTAGTTCTATCCCATTACATCTATTTGTTTCAGATGAAACTTCATAGCTTTACTTTCAGGATTTTGTGTACTTTAACAAATTATTTTGGTTATCACATCCCTTTACAACTGACCCAACACAGGACACTTGTCTTGTGTATAGCTATACTTTATGTCAGGCTTATCACTCACATGCTTTTTGTACATGCCTGTCAACTGTCCAGAATTTCACAGAATGTCTGGGTTTTTGCCTCATAGTCTTGGTACGTCCCTTATAAAATTTGCAGTTTTCTGGCAAATCTTTGATTGTAGTCACTAAATAATGACAGTCATTTGAATTTCCAATTTCACAACCATCAGAAAAATCATTGCTAATGCAAAACCTGTTACTTTAGCAAATTTATAATTTACTAAGATCAGTGTTTAAAATCTATCCAAAACTTTGGGTCTTTGTCCCTGATCTTATTGGTAAGAGGTTGAGAGGTATGTTTTTGTGACTTTTTTTTTTTTTTTTTTTTTTAGTTCATGTCAAATATCTCATTTCTTTTCATATGCAGGTTTACACACTTCTAATTCTTCTCTTAAGCACTTAACCTAACTGAAGTTCTTTCACTGGTTTTGCACACATCTGTGGCTTTATCTAATATTAAATTTGCTTCTTGTTAAAACTTGCCCCTTACTCATTTTATATATCAATCACAGTTTTGTCTCGTAGCATTGTCTCTTGTAACTCACCACAGTATTTGACAATGTTCTTTAATTCAATGAAACGTGTGTGCATCAATACATTCAATGAGGCATTGTACCTTGATAAAAAGCAAATCATGAATTATATGGCAGATCGTCTTAGCTCACAATGATTCTATACGTTTTATTTAATCACAGCTACATTATCTTTCTGTCCTGTCTTGAAATTCACTGTAATCACATCTTCCCCAACAAACACAGAAATGTGGTACACTGACAATGTAAGGATTCTTAGGTATTCTGCTTACAGAAAAAAAAAATCAAAGTTTTAGAGCCACATTTTCCAGTTTGCACTCAATCTTTCTTTTAGAGAGGGATTTACCAAAGGCTATATATACCTGTATTGGGTCTTAAAATCAACAACTTTTCACACCATGTAAAACACGAGTTATGAAGCCAAACAGTTAAGCAATGAATATGAGGAGTTATGCTACCTGTTCACAGATTTTAGTATTTTAATTGCACAATAGTGTAGGAACCAGACTGTATGAAAGACTTACATCCTGTTAAGGCAAAAAAAAATGTTACTGCATTAAAGAAACAGGACATGTTGCAGCACACCCACAGTCACTCACATACAGACATTTTATAGGATTGCTAGTTCAACTAATAGCATGCCTTTGGTTTGTGAAAGAAAACCAAAATAGCTGTTGAAAACCCAACAAGGATAAAAGGGGTAACATGTATAATTTGTATATTAATAATCTTTCTGGATCTCACATTTCAGTGTACAAAAAAGATCAAATTGCTACCACCATACATCTCAACTATCCCTGATCTTTAGGTACATCACAAATTTTGGTTCAAAAATTTGCTCTGTCCCACCTAAAAATTGACAATTATGAGAGAAAATGTGGTGTATTACTCTTAATAAATTACAGTAATTATAAGTTGCAGACTTCTTTTACTTCAGAAAATGCATGTTAATTTATACTCTTTTATTTTGTCAACTTCTCAAGTTAATAGTGCTAATATTTAAGAAAAAAGTGTCCCTGATTCTGGAGGTAAGAAGTTGAGAGCTAGGACTACCAAACTCAGCTGCAACTTATTTTCAGGTAACATGCCTAAGAGACCAAATGGGTATTTTATTTCATATGGTGGAAAACAGATAAACCAAGTGACAATTCAAAGAGTTTGGAGATGATATTGTAGGCACTTCCTGTAAACATTCCTAGAAAGAGGAAATCCTTATGAAATAATTCAAGATGCAGAGGTTTTTGGCTGCTTTCTGCCTCCACCACAACCGACTGATATGGAAATAAGATTAATTTAATTGCACAATACTATATACTCTGGGTGTTACATTGAAGACTGACGTAGGAGCCTGCCAAAGGTATGTGTTGTCTATTCTCTTGTTTGTGATTTTTACAGACAGAATACCAAGGTGCAACCAAGGTTTGGAGTGTATCCAGTGTGGCGACTTGAGGACTGCATCCTTGTGGCTTGTAGAGTATGTTGTCCTCTTAAGCACAAGTGACTCTGATCTCTGGTGTCCACTGGAGTGGTCCACTATTGAATGTGAAGTAATACAGATGAAACACAGCACATCAAAATCACAGATAATGTACTGCCCTGGATGATGCATCATGTGAAGGAGTTTAATTATTTCAAGGTCTAGTTCATGAGGGAGAATGAAAGAGATTACAAGATAAATCAGTGTGTAAAACAGTTGCAGTAATAGAAAGCAGTGGTGAAACAACAGCTGAGTCATGAGACCAGATAGTAAGTGTACAGTGTCATTTTTCTCTTCATCATTATCTGTGGTCATGAGCTTTTAATAAATGAGAGAAGTAGAGATGAGAGGTTCCATTAATTGTAGGGGAATTCATTATCTGTGACACAATGAGCTCTGATGTTTGGTAGGATGTCTAAGTATAGCCCCCATCCCTTCAGACTGAGTTGTGAAGGTCTCAGAACCTAGCAAGGAAGCTCATGGATGATTCCCATGGAAGGTGTACCAGGCATAGCCCTCTGGGCAGAGACCCTAGATCAAATCCAGGACAGAATGTAGGGATTAGAACTCTAATCTTGTCTGGAAACATCTAGTGATCTGACAAGGTGGGCTCGGAACTGCTGCTGGGGATACAGACGTCTTGTCCATCTTGTTTAGTATAATTATCACTGTAACTCTCACCAGATCCAACAGTTTAAAAATGAATGGAATCATCATTACAAAACACTAATCAATCATTTCTAAAACTGTTGCTACAACACAAAGATTTCAGAATATTTCTGCAACTGAATCTGTCCTAAAGGTAATACTTAGCAACTTTCACTTGCCCTATTAAAGATAAAGGCAGAAACAACTAAATAGCAATTCCTTAGACGCAACTAAACAAGAGCTACACTTGTCGAAAAATGTCTTATTTTACATGTGAAAGGTTCACCCCCTCACACACAGAGATATTCTTATATTTTTTATATATATCTACTATTTGCACAGTTGCACAAAACTGAGAAAAGGAGAAAACCCTGAATGGAGTGCCTAGAATCTCAAACAAACAGTGCTACCTCATCACATTGATGTGGTAAATGTAAGGTATACAAATTAATGACTCATTGTAATACTGAACCCAGCAGACAGAACATTTTAAGAGAATATTCATTGCATCATTTTTTGAGATTCCCTGTATTATGTATTTTTTTATATTAATTGCATCTCTGTACATGCTGTTAATTTATTGCACTGTTGAAGCTGTTTAAGTGAAATCAGTCAGTGTGTATTTTTTTCTGGATTTACTTGATAACTTGAACATTTATGTGCTGGAATTTTTATCCTTGTTCCTAAAATGGAGTAGAACTGTGAGATATGTATGCATCTGCCTAGTGAATAAATGGAATATTGTGCTTTGACAAATGTGATGGAATGTTTTTGATCCATCTATTTAATTTAATTAATAAAATCTGGGATCAAAGACTGAAGTGCTCCTTTAGACCAAAACTTACAAATCTACTCACACTAGAGCACAATTATATATTTTTTGTCCCCCTCCCAATGATCCGCACAGTAGTTCCCCTACCTACAGCCAAATAACTCATTCATTCCTCTAATGAGGGGACCAAGACCAAGGCCCCTTCATTCCCAGGGAAGATAAGAGCTTTATGGACCATTCATTTCTTTGCTGACGTGATTCTCCTCCCCTGATCAGGTGTAATGGATCAGGCCTGTCTTACCAATGATGCAAGCCACCGCCACCCAAGCCTAAACCCTCTCTGCATGCAACTAGTAGCTGTACATACTGCTGTTGGTCTAAAGAAGCTGCATGTATCTTTTGATATGGATGTACATGCCTCCCTGGTATACATGCAGCATAAAGCCACCCTTACTGAATAACGGCTTCTGACATTTAGCTCTACTCGTGCAGGGGCCAATATTGCGGTGGGAGATACTACCTTCCACCCTCCCGCCCCCAAAGCTTGCCAAGCCACCATGGGCTATCACTCCCATCTTTCCCTTGTCCTTCCAGCACCAGAGGTGTTAGCAAAACTTGGATCATCTAAGCTATACTCAGGGTTTTATCCCTGTATGCAATAGGACCTGAGTCCAATAACATAATTATTTTTCATAGTCTGCAAACCATAGAAGCAAAACTACTCCAAGTAACCTCTCCTTGTGAAAATGCTGTGCAGACACATACAACAACCGGAATGCCCACAGAGATACCTAACTAAAATGATTGAAGGCCTAAACAACATGTCCTACATTGACCGACGAGAGCCCTGTCACTATATTCAGTATCCTACAGACTGCTAAAAGGTGACCTTTGTCTGGCATAAGAGGCATCCTGTACTAGTAGAAGCACATAAATGACAAGTGCCATTTTTACAGGTGACTCAGATCCTGTTTTTGGATTTCACTGTTCCCAGGTTAAGTAACTCTGCTTGGATACTTAGATTGGTCAGAATGCAGGAAGCTTACGCATGTTTTTACTTATTTGTCTAAATTTTCTGTATTAACTAAATGTCTTATGAAAGGGTTAGATTAAGGTTTAAATGTAACTAGTATTTACTGTCTTTATATAGTGCACAAAAGATTATCAAAGCACTTAATGTCCTAGCCGTGATGCATTCTACTTAAACTGAATTATGTTTCTAGACTGTAAAATACACAAGCATGTGAAATTCCTGTGAATGGATGAGACTATTGGTCTGTTTAGTCCAAATAATAATGCAGTCTTCCCGAAGACCATCCCCAGCAAACATGTGCATGTACTGTACACGCACACATAAGCGAACGAACACACACACACACACACACACACACACACACACACACACACACACACACACACACACACACACTTACTATTTTCTACTACGGTGTTATTGTAACTTTTTCAGTACTTCAGCACTGTTGTGTTTGGGCACTCATGGGCCATGTCTATAAGTATCGGTTTACATGAAGCATATTGAGGGTAATTTGTCTGTTTGCTAGCAAGGAGAAGCACTGCACAGCAATAAGTAAGTACAATTCTGAGAGATTTGTGGTGCTCATAGCATGTCTTTGAAAAGAGACTGTTGTTGACTGGTTTGAGTAATAATCTAGAATCAGGGGTGTATAGTTATAATTATTTTAACTGAAATTGTGTTAATTTTGTACTCTGTCACAGCATGACAACACTACTTCTAATTTTTACTACTGTTTTTCTTTGTGTTCTTGATCTTCTACTATCATAGTAAAAAGGTCATGCACCCTTTTTCCCCTTTTTAGTTAATTCATTTGTAAACTAGGTAAAACCGAGGATCACTGTCTGGTTAAGTGACATGCTCAGTCACAAAGTAGGCAAATGGAAGTGGAAGGACTCAAACTTTGTACATTTACAAAATATTCCTTCTTAAAGTTCAGGATTTGTGAACTTATATGGACAGTGACCTAACTTTTGACCAACATGTGGCCATTGTTGTAAGTAAGTCCTTCTATACTGCACAGCTTATAAACAAAGAGATTATGTCTAGATCTAGGGATGTCATTGCCCCCCTTTTCTCAGTCTTCATTAAGCCAGTCACTGAATATAATACCCCCTTTGCATGTATCTGTCCAGACACATGCAACAACTGGAATGCCCACAGAGATACCTAACTAAAATGATTCGAGGCCTAAACAACATGTCTTGCATTGACCGACCAGAACCCTGTCACTATATTCAGTATCTTACAAACTGCTAAAAGGTGACCTTTGTCTGGCATAAGAGGCATCCTGTGACCCATTACCAATGGATTTACTGCACAACAGCAAGGCAAATGGCATCAAAAATATTCTGTTTAGAGATCTAAACCTCTTCTGCAACATCAGCAGAATGTTCTGGAGGGACAGGTATATCTTGCAGAGAATACCGCTGCTCTGGAATAGATTCTTAATCCACATAAAACAAAGATCAACTCTGTCCATATTTAAGCACAACTTGGGTCAATGGATGGGAAAAAGAAAAATTACCCAGAACCACCGCTTGTACTACTAATGGACAGAGGCAGTTCCTAAATGCTTTATTACATACATGGGTCCCCTAAAAGCATCTATGGTATGATCCCAGTTATTCTCATTAGGGGTAATATAAAACTATTAACCATGGGATGTGTAAGGTCAGTCTCTAACCAAATGGTATAGGTGAATTTGAGCACAAAAAGGTAAAGTGGCCAGGCTTAAAATGGTCG
>NC_056728.1:702722702-702725517 GCF_019279795.1 Protopterus annectens | reverse complement strand
TTTTTGGGCCTTTAAGGGGCCCCCTGAAAAAAAGGGGTTTTTTAAAAATCAAAAATTAAAAAATTTTTTTTTAAGGTTTTTTAAAATCAAACCCCAATTTTTTGGGGCAAAAATTTTTTAAAAAAAAATAAAAAAAAAAAAAATTAAAAAAATGGCAAAATTTAAAAAAAAATTTTTTAACCAGTTTTAAAATCTGTGTGTGTTTACAAAATCACCAGTATTCAATAGGTTTTAAATTTGATTTTTAGTAGATTTATTGTTTGTTGTTTAGTAGAATTAGGCATTGTACTGTATAAAGGGGCTTGGTTTTAGGACAGGGAGGCTAGCACTTGTTAACCTGCAGTTTTGGCCCAGTTTTTAAATTTTTCTATATATATATATATATTTTTGAAAATTTTCCTTTTTTTTCATATGAAAATTTTATAGTACTTTATTTTCAATTTTTTAAAATTTTTTGTAATTTGAAATAATTTGGGGGGTTCATTTTTTAATTGTATATATATATATATGTATATATTTTTATATAGTACAGTTTGGTACCACTACTATAAATGTAGATGTTCGAGAAGATCCACATTTGCTGCAGTCCTTACATATGGGTGATCCATGTCTCGATCGGCCGAATACCAGAAATATTAGGCGGCGTGGTCATGAGCGCTCAGATCTGACATCGACGTCAGGGTATGAAAAGCGCGCGATAGCGTCATATCCTCAGTCTTTTCTTGCCCCAGATGTCAGGAAAGGCTAAAAGAAGGAGCCTGGCCCAAAAGCAGATGCCTCCTAAAAACATGCCCATACAACCATCTTCGACCATATAACGCTAGCAAACTACAGAGGGAAAGGAGGGAGGGTAAGGGTGGACTACTGTGTGTGGATCTTGAACATCTACATTTATGGTAGGTTCAACATACTATGTTCTTCATCATTGCTGCCAGTCCTTATATGGGTAGAATCCCCAAAGCAGAGGTAAAGGAGATGGCTTCAAATCATAAAGCATTAGGGGCTGCTAAATGCCCTGTATTGCAGTGGCAAATCCAACTAGACTTAGAATAAAGAGGATGGTGGTAATGCTTGGAAAAGTGAACTGAACTCCAAGTGGCTGCTTCCAATATCTTTGTAGCTACCCCCCTTAGAAAACGTGAAATTAGCAGTGTCTCTGGTGGAATGAGGTCTGATTCAGCGGAATCTCCCTTACACCATGATAGAATAGCAGAAAAAATACCGTAAATCCATTTAGAAAATAGTTTGTTGTTTTGCGACAGGTTTCCCTGAGAACCCAAAGCAAAAAACAAAGAACAACTGCTAGGACTGCTGAACCCGTTAGTCCTGTAAATAATAAGCGTAACTTTGCCTGTGAATATCCAAAGTATGCAAAATCTTCTCCCCTTTATTTTGGGGTTTGCATAAAAATGAGCAAATAGATAGTTTGGTTCCAAGGCCACTAGAAACCACTTTGGGCATAAAAGGAAGTTGATGCGCAAAAGATGCCTATCCTTGTAATCAGGAGAAGGTTCCACTGCTGCATAAGGGCCTGTAATGATTCCAAACCCTTCTTGCAGAGAGGTAATGGCCAACAAGCAGTCTTCCATGGTAAATACTTTAACTTTCGGCGGTAACTGCAGGCTCAAAAGGTTATGAAATAAGCTTTTCCAACACAAAATTGAGATCCCAAGCAGGAGTAGGAGCTCTACGTGGGGTCTTATGTTCTTCTGCCTCTAATTATATAAGGATGGGAGTAAAGGAGGTCACAGTCACCAGTGAGCAGAAATGGCTGCAGCATGAACTATCGAGAGAAAGACAAGCCTTGTCCAATAACTCAATAAGATATTGAAGAAACACTTAAATCAGGCGACATCAAAGTCCTTAGCTTTGTCCCAAGAAAAACACTCCTCCATTTATCAGCGTAAACTTTCTTGTACTGGGCCCTTCTAGCTCAAAAATAACATTAAAACTTGTTGTGGCAGAGCTGAGACCCTCCAGGGTCTAAAACAGAATATGCCAGGCTGTGAGGATGCAGAGACTGAATCTTGACATTGGTGATTGCCCTCTGGAGACAAAGATGCGGAATCAAAAGGCAGAAATACCATGGAAACCGTGCCAAGCTACTCTATTAGTGGTACCAGTGCTGTCCCGAGGCCAATCTGGCGCTATCAGAATCATGGATGCTTACATCTATTCAGCCCTTCGAGTACCTTAGAATGAGAAGGCAGAGGTGGGCATGAACATGAAGGTGCTCCAAATAGATGATAGGCATCCACCTTCAAACTGTGGGATAGAAACATTTTTATTAAAACACAGCAACTGGTAATTTCCCAGTGGAAGCGAAAAATCTATGTCTGAGTCCCCATAACACATAACACGCAAACATGAGGGATCCAGGTTTTTCACTCGTGAAGGATCACACAATTGCCTGCTCCAACACACATCCGCTAAAGGTTCTGTGCTCTGGTGAAACTTGCCTGAGTTGGTGTAAACTGACAGTCTCCCAAAAATCATCGCTTGCCTGCAAGAGAGAATGCAGATAGGTTCCCGCCGCGTTGATGTACCACATGACAGTAGTGTTGTGTTTGGAATCAACACTGTCCTGGTAAGTAAATGTAGCCATCAATGCAAATTGGACACGCTAACATCGCTAAGTTGATATACAAATGTTGAAGTCTGACAGGCCGTATCTTGCACCCATTTTTCCATTGAGGTGCCCTTTAAAGCGCTTAATCCGAGCATCTCGTTTAAAATCTGGCTTCAGCCTCCTGATCAGGTCTGAAAGTCCCACTGTTTAGGTGACATTCTGGAGCCACCACAAAAAATTCTTTCT
>NC_056728.1:702677702-702710202 GCF_019279795.1 Protopterus annectens | reverse complement strand
ATACAAACTCTACACCAGAAAGCAGTGGAGGTGAATACTGACCTTGTGGAATGAGCTTTGACAGGTAATGACGAAAGAATCCCTCTACTAAAGTAAACCAGAGGAATACAGCTTGTAATCCAATTTGCCAGAGTAACTTTGGAAAGTCTTAGGAGTATGAAACAAAAAGCTGGTCAGACTTTCTGAAGTGTTTAGTCCTATCCAAATAAAAATGTACTTGCCTATACACATCCAGCATATGGAGTTTGTATTCTCCTTTACTTTGGAAATTAGGGAAGAAGACTGGAAGATTGACAACCTGCTTAATATTAGCCTCAGAAGCAACCCTGGGCAGGAGAGAAGGACTGGTGTGCAACGTAACTATCTTTGTGAAAGACAAAACAGGGTGGCTTGACAGATCACGCTTGATGTTTAGACACTCTCTTACCTGAAGTGATTGCTACTAAGAAAGCAATCTTTCAAGACAAAAGCTTCAAATTAACCTTTGCTGCTGGTTCAAAAGGAGGCACATCCAATGTTTGTAAGACCATGGTAAGGTCCCATGGAAGAGTGGGATCCTTAATGGAAGGGCAAAGAAGAAAGGTGCCCTTGAGGAAAGATTTGCACAACTTGGAAGAGGCCAAAGGTTATGATTTTTACCCATCATAAAAGTTCGAGATAGCTACCAGTTGCACCTTGACAGTGGAAAAGCTAGCCCCGTTACAAAAAAATGGACATTAAAAATTCTAACGCAGCACAAACAAGAACCGTAAAAGAATCCATTTGATTTTGGTGGGCTCAAATAGAAAATCTCTTCTACTTGCTGTTATATACTTTCCTGGTGGAAGGTTTATGTGCTGCTACTAAAATTTCTCTAACTGAGGAAGAAAGCCCATGATTTCTAGCCGTCTATGTAACTGGAGCAAGTGGTCAATTTTTGGCTGGATAGATCTGGGTGAGAACATCCCGAGGAATGGGAGAGAAGGTCCGGAATTGGATCCAGAGTCTAAGGTGGACGTACTAGGTGAGAGCAAAGGAAGAGAAACCACACTTGTTGAGGCCAAAAGGGAGCAATGAAGATAACTTTGCTCTTCAACCTCTGTGCTTTCTGAAGAAATCTGGGAATGAGAGGAAGAGAGGGGTAAGCATAAAGCAGACCGGGGAGCCAAGCACGGATTACAGCATCTCCCAGTGACTGTCCCTGAGGAGGGATCAGGGCAAAATACTCGCTGCATTTGATGTTGGAAGGAAACGTAAAGAGATTGCAGCAAGATTGACGCCATTTCTGTAAGATCATGTCTGCTACTGAAGGGTTCACAGGCCACTCATGAGGCATTAGAATGGTCCTGCTGAGCCTGTCCTCAAGAATGTTCGACTTCCCTGGAATGTGCATTACTACCAGAAAGCGGATGGAGGAGATCACCCATTGCCACAAACTTATGGCCTCTCGACATAAGGGTTAAGACTTGGTTCCTCCCTGCTTGTTCATGTACTAACAGTCATGTTGTCTGTCTCAAGTGCAATGGTTCCTGAGGGAAGAGAGGTACGAAGGGCTTGCAACACTAGGGGCACCACTCTCATCTCCAAAATGTTTACTCTAAAGGGGACCAGTTGCTTTGGACTGTCTGACCCAGAAAATGCCCACCCCCCCACCTGAGATGGGAGGCATCCATGGTCACCATGGCATTTATGGGAAGAAGGATAAAGGGATGACCTTGTTCTAGAACCTGAGACTGAAGCCACCAGAGAACAGATTCATTGCATACTCAAGATAATATGATTACAGGATAATAAAGGAGGAACCACTTAACTGCTAGTGTCTACTGAAGAACTGTCATGTGGAGTCAAGCTGTAGGAACAGGAGTTATGGTGGCAGCCATGGAGCTCAACTCTCTTAGAACAAGACAGGCTGGAAGCATAGGAATGTCTAGAATCTGTTTGACATGGAGTCTGAGGGTGGAGATCCTGTGTGGGGGGGGGGGGGGGCTAGGCAATGCAGTGTGTCCAGATGGGCTCCAATGAAGTCTATCACCTGTAACGCATGTAGATGCGATTTCTTTAGGTTGAAGGAGATGCCCAAGGTTGAGCCTAGTTGAAGTAAGTAGTCCCTGGCATGGAGGAGTCGATGCCTGGTGAGAGCAGTGAGGAGCCACTCATCCAGATAGGGAAACACACGGAATCTTTGCAGTCTCAAGTGAGCTGCCACTACTGCCATGCATTTGGTGAACACCCTGGGGGATGTGGTGAGACCAAAAGGGAGTACTCTGAACTGGTAAAGAACAGCTCATAGCTGGAACTGGAGAAACCTTCTGGAGTGCCTGTTCATTTTGATGTGATAGTATGCATCCTGATGGTCTACTAAGCACATCCAGTCGTCCTTCTGCAGGAAGGGCAAAATGGACTGAATTGTGACCATTTGGAGCTTTGAATTGACAACGGATTTGTTCAGGTCTGTCAGATCCAGAATTGTCTGAGGTCCCCTGTTTTCTTGGGAACTAAAAAGAATCTAGAATAGATGCCCGATTGGAACTGGTCTTGGGGGACAGTCTGAATGGCTTTTTTTGTGAGCAGCTTTGAAATTTCTAATGCCACAGCACCCTCTAACTGGGTGGAACATCAGGGAGGGACTTGGTTGGAGAGGGATTTTAGAAAAAGGGAATGACATGGCTTCTGGATAATATGTTAAACACCAACAATCATTTGTGATGGTGTCCCAGGCTGTTGGGTGTACAGAAAGATGTCCCCCGACTGCCTCCAAAGCCAAGCTGTCGGGCAAACCTTCAGGATCACTGATTGGGCCTGTCTGAAAGGTATCGCGAGACCACAGGTTCATGGGACCCCCTTCTGCCATGAGGTCAGCATCTGCCATTAGCAATGTTTTCATCTCTGCCTGTGGAGAAAAAGTATTCCAGTGATTTCTTAAAAGGACCTTGAGATCTTCAGAACCACAACTTTTTGGCGCTATGGTGGTTCCTGGAAAAGGGCTGTCAAGGGGTGGCAAAACGGATTCCAACAGCAGACAAGATCTTCCCATCCTTCTCACTCTGGGAGAAAGTCTCTCTAATAGTGGGACCAAACAAAAATTATCTATCAAAAGGAGAGTTAGTAAAAAGTAAAGGGTTCCATGAAATCACAGAGCCGCATCCAGGCGTGGCAACATATAGCAATTCCTGAACTGGCTGCCTGTGAGGTACTCTTTGCCACATGCGAGACCAGTTTCATGGACGTATTCGCTATAGAAAGGAGAGTAGCCACTCTGGAGGAAAAGGTTTTCTATTCCTCTGAAGATCTGGGGCCTGCAGCAGGACTAGAGAGCACCTTTACCAGGTCACTCTGAAATCTGGTCACATCTGCCAAATAGTTCAGTGACTGCAAAGCGAAGATAGCTGAAGCCACCGCCCGAGACTTCCTGTTTTGGGGGGGGGGTGAACAGAGGAGCTTTCCTGAGCCAGCTACTTCTTGGTGGCTGCTGCAACCAACATGGCATCAGCAGGGGCACCCTTAGTCCAGTCTGAGCTATCTGAAGGTGCGCTAACGATCCTGTCCGGATGTTTGGGGATGGGTTCCACTGTGTCCGGCTCTTTCCATGCCCTGCGGGAGATGAGATCAACAAGAGGGTCCAAGGGGGGGAGGTGGGGGTCGACACCCAAGATGTCAATGGACCTCACCCAAAGGCTTCCAGGAACACAGACTTGGCTGGGTTAGGGTTTTGGGTGGACCGCCCACCTTTCTGGCACAGGATTTCTATGTGGTCTCCAAATGAGACATCCTCAGGTGGGGATCTTGGGAACCCTTCCTCTAAATTGGTGTCCTCAATGAGGGATTCTGGAGAGGAATACACAACTCCTTTTGGAAGTAGGCTTACAAGAACTTCCTTAGTGGGGTGCTCCAGGGTGGTATCAGGAGACTAAGTGTTCCAACTGGAAAGAAGTCTGGAAGCTCTTCCGGGCAGGCTATCCAGGAGGACATGGTAAGGATGACTCTTGCACAAACACTCCTGAGAAGGGACCGGGTTCCAAGGGAAGGAGAGTAGTCTCTCTCCTAGGGATGGAAAGGACCCTCTTTGACCACCTTGAATGCCAAGGGCGAACAGGAATTAGAGGGAACTTCCACCAGAGCCAAAGCTGTCAGTGGAAAAATCCTACGAGTTCCTGCAACTCCCAGATCCAAGAGGGAAGTCGGAGCCAAACTATCAAGCTCTGATGCTCCCATGGGAAGAGACAGCTTCAAAAACTTTGCAGCTGACATCAAACCCTCAGACCCAACGCCCACACTATGGCTCTGAGAGTTGCCCTGATCTGAAACTGTCAGGGCCGAACTACTCAGGGCAACCATAGGTGTCAAGGTAACTTTATCTGTTGGCTCTGATGTGTCAGCGCTTGGGATCTTCATCCGACTACTCCGAAGCCAGGGGCCAGACTGGAGAAGGAAAGATGGGAATAAAAGCAGGCTGGTGGCTACCGGATCCAACAGGGGACGAAGCAGGAAAAAAACCCTAGATGAATTTGTGCCTTGAGGAACTGCATTAACATTCTGCCGACCCCAGCTTAAGAAAGGCTCCAGGAGGACCTGGCAGATGAAGCAACAGAAGGTGGCCTTGGAGACTGGTCTAGTGGAATAAAGCTGTGGCGACTTGGGTCTGGAGGTAATCAGCTCGAGAGAGAACCTTGGGGGCTAGAGCTGGAATGATTCCTCACCGACACTTGGATCAGAGGGCTTACGATCCAAAGTTTTGTCAGACTTGCGAGACATCTTCCCGGGCAAAGAAAAATTCTGTCCGGGAACCTTTTCTTTGTGTCTCTTTGGCGGGGGTTTGAGCCCCTGAAGTGGACAGAGAACCAGAAGAAGAAGGTAGAAGACCCTTAAGGATCAGTTTATTTCTTCTGTCAATCAGTGTGCACTGATTGAAACCAGCACAAACAGAACAAGAGCAGTCCAAGTGAGAGGCCCCAGGCAAACAACTTACTCCATGCGGGCATCAGAAAAGAGGAATTTTATGCTCACAAGTAGCGCCCTTTTCAAACCCCCCAGCTTATCAGACATAGTAAAGGCAACAAGGACAAGTAGCCTAGAAACAGAGAAGGGGTTTCTAATACAAAAATTCTAAATACAGTAACTAAAACTAGAAAGAAAGTTTAGTTCCTTTTTGTTTTTGTTAACAGAAAAAAGGAAGGGAAAGTATAAAGATAAACAGAAGGAACTGTAAAAGGAAACAGAAAGAACTGTAAAAGGAAACAGACCTATGCAGTTATACAGATATAGGATAGGGGAGAATAACTGTCTTAGGTAGAAAAAAATTTTAAAGAAATTCTAAGAAAATACTACTCACAACCCAAAAGAACTCAGATAATCACAATCCCGATGCTGTTCGAAAACCCAGCAAACGAGATCTGACGGATTAAGGGCAGGGCATTTTGGATAGGGAAGGAGCTCACATTTTTCAGATCCTAGAGCTATAGTATACGGCTGAATCAGATCCGATATCAGATATGAACCCACAGGTTGAAGACCAAATGAAAAACAACAATTTCAGATATAAGGTTTCAGTTACACCACTTTTAAAGTGATAGAAAAAAAAATAATGCTCAGTTTATAAGTAAGCTACAGCCTTGAGACAATCTGTTAAAACACAACATTCCTAGCTTTAAAATAACCTTCCTGACGAAAATAATAAATGATCAATAAAGTAAAGAATTGGAAGTTTTTTTCCCTAAGGGAGCTTACCTGCCCAGCAAAGGAAAGCACAAGCTGAACATCAATCTTGGAAAGCCTCAGAGAAGCATATTCTTTGGTGGTAGTGCAACTCTGAAGGGCTTCATGTGTCCAAGCTGGTCTTTCAGTCGGCAGAGCTCCAGCTGCTTGGAAGGTGCGCCCTGAAGCTTTGGAAGCTGGCCAGCTGTTATATCCTCGACAAGATATAACCAATATATATAGCCAAGACTACTGCAGCAGTGATAAACAAGGTGAGCATCTTAACCTTTATCTAAACCAATAAAAACAACAGAGGCAGTGGTAATCTCCAAAAAACAAGTTTATGTTAGCGCTTTCATTCACATCCAATACATGAACTTCACCAGACCAATCAAAGTAACAGGAAATCACCTTAAATAATGAAAGAACCATGACATAATACAGTAATTAAAGCCTTAAAGGGACAAAGTAGCAACACTCCATATCAAATTACATGCATTTAAAACCAAACCTAAAAACATAATTCACTACCAAACAATCATATAGAAGCAACAATTACTAATAAAAAATGTCAAAACATATTTATACACAAACTTATCTTGCCAGAGCTTTCAATTTTAAAGCACATTTCAAAGGACACTGTTCATTAAGGCTAGGAAAAGCATAAGCATTAAGCCTAAGTTGCCAGAACAGTTCTTTTTCCTCCAAATGGATTTTGATTAAAACCATATCTATGGCAGTATTAACAACTCCTTGAATAAATTAAGAGAAACTAAAAATAGGAAACTGGAAAGGATTGCTTGGATTACTTGAATGGGACTGTGTACCCTCTGCTTACTGTTTCATCTACTGTCGACCTTACTAATGTGCCTTTCGTGTGAATGGTCATAATTTGGTTTTGGCTCCTTCGATTTGGAAGAGGCTCAAATATTCATGTGGATGCTGATACTGGTGTTACACGCAGTGAACGTTTGATGAATCGTAGGGAAATAAACAACCAATCCAACGAACAGGGTTTTCAGAATGGCAAGCTAACGGACAAACCCAAACTGAGGGGCGAGTTCTCCAACAACCGATGGCAGAAGAGGTTAAACAAACGGAAGAGATAACTGTCGTGGAAGGATGTCAGTGTGATTCCCTTACTAAAGATGAACTTTTTGACCTTGATTTATGTGTTATAACAAACTCTACAGGCGATTTCAGGATATATAACTATTCTGATTTCGATGTACCTATGGAATTGGTTGAAGTGTTACCTAAGGGCCTTTCCTTTGTTCCGGCTAGAAGGGCGGATTTAGCCACTACTCTGTTGGACTTAAAGGTATTTACCCGCAATCTGAATCTCAACATTTTACATGGTAATCAACTTAACATGCAGCAGGATTTTAGAGTGTCTATTGTGTTTAACCCTTTGCTTAATAGTACTGTTGAGAAATGCTCTTAATAAAACATTTAAGCATAGACATCATTATAACATGTCTGTAGTTGAACAGAATGCATTAAATATGTTAAAAATGCTTAGAGTAAAAATTTTAAAACCTGATAAAGGTGGCGGCCTTATATTTATGAATGAGGCTGACTACATTAACAGGATGGTAAAAATTTTGGAATCTGATGCATACATACCAGTGTCCTTAAATAAAATTAATGGTGCATGTCAGCGTATTAAGAGCTATATCAATGACTTATTTATTGAATACAGAATAGACGTGGATGTTTTTAACTATTTAAATATTGTTGCACCTTTAAACTCCTGTTATTTTTGGCCTGCCTAAACTCAACAAAAAGTTGAGAAACCCACCATTCTGCCCTATTGTGGATGGAAGGAAATGCATTACATATGGCTGTGCCAAATATGTGGATTACCTATTAAAGAATTATTTAAACGAAGTGCTCCAAATTTGTCAGGATTCATGGGATTTCCTTAGTGGGTTGGACTCTCTTACTTTTGATGCTGATTATAATTTCCTAACAATTGATGTTAAGGATTTATATAGGGTCATCCCACAAGCTACCGGTACTGAATGGATTAGAGAGTTTCTCCTAAAGAAGGGTGTACCAGGGGATAAAACTGACTTAATTGAGTATTTGTTGGATATTGTTTTGTCTAACAATTTTATCCTGTTTAATGGTGACTATTACCTACAGAAGACCGGGGTAGCAATGGGCTCCCTCTGTGGTGGGAGCTTTGCTAACTGTGTAATGGCCCATTGGGAGGAAGAATTTCTGTTTAAGAGTAGTCATTATAAGGAGCGTGTACATTGGTACAGTAGATTTTTGGATGATATTTTCATAATTTTTAAGGGAGAATATAGTGAAGCTTTGACTTTTGTTGAATTCATCTCTAGCTTCACTAATTTTCTCGAATTTACGTTTGAATTTGGGTCTGAAAATATATCTCATTTGGATATCTACCTTACTAAAGATAGACTAAAGTCTGGGTATGTGGCCCAGATATATAGAAAGACCACCTATTCAAATACCTTTCTACACTTTGAGAGCTCCCATCCCCTGTATCAAAACAGAGCTGTGATTAAGGGGCAACTGGTCCGGGCTGCCAGGATGACAACACTAAACAGTGTTTTTTTATTAGAATGTGAACTTCTAAAAAAAATGTTCCTAGCTAGAGCTTACCCTCTAAATCTTTTGGTGCCTATTATTAATGAAGTGGTAATGAAGAGAGAGAGAGGTTGGTTTAAACCTATTCTAAAATAAAAAAATGGGGGAATTGTTGATGGGGGGTGGCTTGCATGTTACACTTGAGGGGGCGCTTGTATGATACACTTGATGAATCATCCCCCCATCTATCCAATGATGGTAATGAGTTTTCTTTGAAATTTAGTACCCCTTTTCACTGGATGCTGAAGCCCTTAGGAATATTTTATTTAAAAATTGGGACATCCTCTTACAGGATTCTTTAATCTGACAAAGACTGATCCAACTGGTGTGATATTTAGACGTGGAGCTAACATCAAAAACATTTTGGAGAAAAAAAGATTACCATTCACCTAGCAGAACAGGGATGGTTAAATGTGGTAGATGCAAATTTTGCCAATACACTAAAGTAACAAAAAAATTCTGTATTGGCAATTGTACCTATTTTACTAGAGGCAGGTTTAATTGTAAAACAGCCGGGGTCGTCTGCCTTGCTCAATACAAAAATTGTACTGGATTTTACATAGGTAAAACCGAAAGACATTTTAAGGAAAGCCTTGCTCAATGCAAAAATTGTACTGGATTTTACATAGGTAAAACCGAAAGACATTTTAAGGAAAGAATTTATGAGCACCAGTACAATATTGGTAAGCATAATAATATAAATGCATTGGCAAAACATATAATGGAAAATAGTGGGCACCACTTTACCTACTAGTCATAGAACAAGTGAATACGGATTTAAGGGGTGGCCCCTGGCAGCTCCATTTGGAGGAACGAGAACTGTTTTGGCAACTTAGGCTTAATGCTTTTGCTTATTCTGGTCTTAATGAACAATGTTCTTTGAAATGTGTTTTACAATTGAAAGCCCTGGAAAGATACATTTATATATAAATATGTTTTTACATTTTTTTTTATTAGTGATTGCTGCATTTATATGACTTTTTTTGGTAGTGAATTATGTTTTTAGAGGTGGTTTTAAATGCATGCAATTTGATATGGAGTCTTGCTACTTTGTCCCTTTAAGGCTTTAAATTACTGTATGATGTCATGGTCATTTCATTATTTAAGGTGAATTCTTGTTATTTTGATTTGTCTGATGAAGTTCATGTATTGGATGTGAACGAAAGTGCTAACATAATCTTGTTTTTTGGAGATTACCACTGCCTCTTTGTTGTTTTTATCAGTGAAGTTTCTTTGGTTTCCTGTTGAGTCTTTATCTAAACCAAGCTGGAACTACACTAAGGTCAGATTATTTCTTCTTTGGGTAAAAAAAATAACCACTTGCTCCATATTGGCCAGCTAGACAATATGGCCTGATTTTTTTAGGAATCCAGTGACCCAAACATCCTTAACAGATGGACAAAATGCTCCCACTACAATTGCTTCAAATTAATCTTATGTACCTAATGCTTCCTGATTAATATTTTGGCAATGAGCTTTGCCTCACAACTATGTCACTTTCTTTGAGGGCAATATTGTTGAGACTCCTTATCACTATAGTTCCTGACATGTTCAACACTTATTTATCCTTGGTATGTTAAATTAGTCATAACTCCACTGGTCTTCCTTAACTTAGTTCTAAACATCTTACAAATTTGTTTATATCTGTTTTGCTGCTGACTAAAACTGCACTTTTTAAAATGAGCATCAAATATTTCATTTTCTTAATCAACAGCTACAATTTTTATCCCAACATGGTGGCTTATATTTTTTTTCTTTAGCAAATGGTCAGCTACTGTAGGGGCATGCTTTTAAATGATATTCCCTAACTTAGTGTAAAAACATCCTCATGATTCTTTTACAGTCCGGGAATCCATGCCTTTTTTCTCATCCAAATCCAACGAATCTGCCTTATGTATAAGCTAGTTCTATAACATTTTCTAATTATGTTAGCAGCCACCCGGTTATCATCAGTAAGGGTAATGATGTTATTAGCATAGTGGAAAGAACTCAATAGCTACAAAGGAAATATTTTTCTAAGTTTTTACATTCAAACTGCTAAGACCATCATCTAAGATATCAGTCTCCCTGGAAATAAAAACCTCAAACTGACGCAATCCTTTTCTATTAAGGGCTCAAGAAGTAAAGAGGTTAATGTCTCCCGGCAGGCCAGAGAGGCTTTTCAGTCTCTGTATACAATGGCAGGAGTACAAGATAAGCAGCTGCTGAATTTAAAGTATACCTATTCATTTGAAAGTAATGCCAAACTTTTTAGTAAACAGTGACTAAAATATTTTGTTTACTGCACTAATACTAACTGAAACAATTTCAGCTGAGTAACCATTTCTCCTAGAAGATGCACTCCACTAATCAGTTGCTTATTCCTTGCATAATTTCCACTAACCAAAATCACGTTGTGGTCTACCTTTGAACTGTGCAGCAATCCAGCTCGTCTTCCCTTGTCATATCCTGAAACCTCCCGCATACCTATCAGCAACCTGTGTGGAATGAAGTTAAAGACCTTGGAGATGGCAACCATGTCCTTCAGTATTTCCTTATAAGGTTTGCCTGTAACCTACACATACTACTGGACCAGGTTTGGATGGCAACTTATACAGAACATGAGCTTGTGTTGAACACTGCACTGGAGACTGCTATCCTCTGGAGTACCAACCAATCTTCACTTCAGGATTCTCTTACTCTCCCTGCTACTTTTCTGAAGTCACAAGCCTTTAAGTTGCCTGGATTTGTCCCTCTTCCCCTTTGCACAGATGACTCGCTTTCCATCTTCCAGTTCTCAAACAGCAGCAGTTATGCATCTTTAAAGTTCACAAGGGTGCTATAAACAAACCCAGTTGTGTTTCAAAAAGGGAAAATAGTTTAAAGCTTTTTACACAGCATGAATGAAATGCTTCTACTCTGCCACATGAGAAACTCTAAATAAAAAAGGAAACTGAAAGTACTTACTAACCATCTGTACACAGAACACAAAAATATCTGACTTCAGCAAAAAAGGCACTGTCCTCTGCTTGTTATGTAACTGTCACTTCAAAACTGCAACTCCATTCAAAATATCTTTCATCTACTCACCCACCCATACAAAAAGAAAACCTGAAGACAGCTACTAAGACAGGTACACAAAACCCCTTTTAATTTTAGTTGTGTATTCTATGGCCACAGGGGAAAAAAATCATTAAAAAGTTATAAACTCATTTTAGATAATGCATTAACAAGACTGCATGAAAGGAACTGCCGACACAAATATATGACATGGTTTTAGCTACAATAGACTTCTAACCAGCTGTTTAAATACCCAATGTTCTCTGTAAAGTTATGTAATAAATTAGTAACTTAAATGTACAGGGAGTAAAGCCACATGAAGATTTCTGTTGTTCATAAAATAGGCAGTCCCTGCATCCCCTATCAAAATCAATGAGAATACAATCTGAACTTACCTGCAGTGCCCAAGAACAGCAGCACCATGATCCAGTAAATCCAAAAGAAGATGAGGGCGACAAATGTCCAAAATGGTTGGAAGACAAGCAAGGGAAGGTGAATGAAAACCTTTCCTGCCACGTGGAACAAGGCAATGGTGAGAGCGACTCTTTTGCGCATTATTAGCATGATCAACAAAAGAATCACCTGCAAAAGAAAACAGTTCCTTTTAACACAAATTTGTGATCAAAAGCTAAATAATTATATACATACATGCAGAAATGCAGTCAAAGAGATGTCTAAATGCGGACTACCTGGGTAACTACATAGCAAAGAGGGTGTCACACCTTTATCAAATAAGATCAACCTAAACAATACTATCAACAATTCGAAGTATCCAACAACTGTGATACAAAACATGAAATTATTAATTTTTTGTAAGTGCCCCCCCCCCCACTCCCATGCCTGCCAACCATTAAGTCTCCCCCATTTGGATTTAGGTCCAGTTGTTCCTCCATGGTAAGGAGTCCTCCATATGGAGGCGAATCCTGTCTGGGGTGGGGTGCCATTCAGGGAGCCATGAGGGTAGCATTTGCCCTTGCTATTACATCCTCAACCCTAACCCCTGGGCAGGGGGAAGAGCAAACTGCATTACCAGGGGGCTTACATGCATTATCCAGATGAGTGTATGCTCTCACACATCCACCGTGAACATTAACAACCACTGGTGGCATGGACAGCCTATTTATTGTCCCTAAGCCACATATTTTGTATCCTGTTCCTTCCTCCAAGGGAACCAATGCATTCTGCAACTAACTTCACCCTGCCTCCTCCTGCAATGTGCAAAGTCCATCCCTCCTTCAAGCTCTGCCAGTCACCTGAGCTGCTAATAAATCTTATGCTGCCTAGGCAGCAGTCAGGACTTTGGAGAAGGCAAAACATGAAATTAAAATCCTTGAAACAGTCTATAACAGATATCACCCACAGGAAAAAGTACAGTTTTGTACCTACCATAAATGTAGATGTTCGAAGATCCACATTGCTGCAGTCCTTATATATGGGTAGTCCGCTGTCCTCGGTCGGCCCGAATACCAAAGTATAAGGCTGACGTCGGTCATGGGCGCTCAGATCTGACATCAGAGCGTCAGGGTATTAAAGCGCATGACCGACGTCATATCCTCAGTCTTTTCTTGCCCCAGATGTCAGAAGGCCCTAAAAAGAAGGGTCACAGCCAAAAATAGAATACTTCCCAAAAAGCATGTACAAATAACAGCTACCACCCAAATCATACAACCATTCCAAACTACAGAGGGGAAGGAGGGAGGGTAAATTGGACTGCAGCAATGTGGATCTTCGAACATCTACATTTATGGTAGGTACAAAACTGTACTATGTTCTTCATCTCACATTGCTGCAGTCCTTACATATGGGTAGAATCCCAAAGCAGAGGTAAAGGGAGGCTGGCAAAATCATAAAGCATTGGGAGCTGCCAAAATGCCCTGTAAGATTGCAGTGGCAAATCCAGCCCTAGATTTGGAATAAAGAGGAAGGTGGTAATGTTTAGAAAAAGTATGCACTGAACTCCAAGTAGCTGCTTCCAAAATATCTTTAGTAGCTACTCCCCTTAAAAAAGCTGTAGAGGTGCCAGTAGCCCTAGTGGAGTGAGGTCTGATTCCAGCCGGAATCTCCTTACCATGATGAGAATAACAAAAAGCAATACAAAAGCCAATCCACTTAGAAATAGTTTGTTTTGAAACAGGTTTCCCCTGAGAACCCAAAGCAAAAGAAACAAACAACTGCTGAGACTGTCTGAACCCTTTAGTCCTGCTCAAATAATAACGCAACTGCCTGTGAATATCCAAAGTGTGCAAAACTTTCTCCCCTTTATTTTGGGGATCTGCATAAAAAGTAGGCAAATGAATTGATTGGTTCAAGGCCACATTTGAAACCACTTTAGGCATAAAAGTAGGATTAGTACGCAGAGATACCCTATCCTTATGGAAAATTAGGAAGGGTTCAACTGCCATAAGAGCCTGTAATTCAGAGACCCTTCTAGCAGACGTAATGGCCAACAAAAAAGCAGTCTTCCAAGATAAAAACTTTAACTCAGCAGTAGCTGCAGGTTCAAAAGGAGGTAAAGTAAGTTTTTCCAACACAAAATTGAGATCCCAGGCAGGAGTAGGAGCTCTACGTGGGGGTCTTATGTTCTTTGCCCCTCTAAGAAATTGCTTAAACAAAGGATGAGAGAATAATGGAGGGTCACAGTCATAGTGAGCAGAAATGGCTGCAACATGAACTTTTATAGAGGAGAAAGACAAACCCTTGTCTAATAATTCTGTAAGATATTGAAGAGAAACACTTAAATCAGGCCTGGAAACATCAAAGCCCTTTGTTTTGCTCCAAATTAAAAATCTCCTCCATTTATCAGCATAAACTTTCCTTGTACTAGGCCTTCTGGCCTCCAAAATAACATTCAAAACCTGTTGTGGAAGCTGCGACCCTCCAGGTTCTAGAACAGAATATGCCAGGCTGTTAGATGCAGGGACTGAATCCTGACATTGAGGAAATGATTGCCCTCCTGTGACAAAGGTGCGGAATCGAAGGCAAAGGCCATGGAGGCTCCCGTACTAAACTCCTCAGCAGAGGGTACCAGTGCTGTCGAGGCCAATCTGGAGCTATTAGAATCATGGAGGGCTTGTCTTGTCTGACCTTCAAGAGTACCTTGGGGAGGAGAGGCAGAGGCGGAAAGGCATAGACGTGAAGATTGCTCCAACTGAATGATAGAGCATCCACTTTCCAAGCTGTGGGATGAAACATTTTTGTGCAAAACTTTGGCAACTGGAAGTTTAGTGGAGAAGCGAAGAGATCTATGTCTGGAGTTCCCCATACCACTGTCAATTTCCGAAATACATGAGGATCCAATTTCCACTCGTGGGGATCCACTATCTGTCTGCTCAAAACATCTGCTAAGGAGTTCTGTGCTCCTGGTAGAAACCTTGCCTGAAGATTGAGGTGTAAACTGAGAGCAGTCTCCCACAAAATCATTGCTTGCCTGCAAAGAGGGTACAAATGGGTTCCCCCTTGCTTGTTGATGTACCACATGACAGTTGTGTTGTCTGTTTGAATCAACACTTGCCCTGGGTGAAGTAAATCCTTGAAAGCCATCAATGCAAATTGGACTGCTAACATCTCCTTCAAGTTGATATGTAAATGTTGAAGTCTGGCAGGCCACGTGTCTTGAACCCATTTTCCATTGAGGTGTGCTCCCAAGCCTTGTCCGAGGCATCTGTCGTTAAAATCTGACTCGCCTCTGGTCGGGTCACAGAGAGTCCCTTGTTTAGGTGACATTCCTGAGCCCACCATAAAAATTCCTTTTGAATGCAAGGTATTATTTGAATGACAGTGTCCAGATCTTGGCAGTGTTGTGTCCATACATTTTTGAGATACCATTGTAGCTTCCTCATATGCAGTTTGGCATTGGGAAGCACCAGAATACAAGATGCCATGCACCCCAAGGCTTGAAGGACTGTCCTTGCAGTCAGCCTGGACCGTAGAGACAATTGATGGAAGTAAAGAGTAAGGTTCTTTTGCTTGTCCGGGGTCAAAAAAGCCATCTGGGAAGCTGTATTCAGTCTCACACCCAGAAAGCACATTTCCTGAGAGGGTACTAGACTGGACTTTGTTTCGTTCACAGAATACCCTAGGCACCTTAACAGTGCCATCACATACTGTAGATGATGAAGAAGTTCGTACTTGTCTTGAGCAAGAATCAGGCAATCGTCCAAATAAGGATAAATTTGTATTCCTCTTAACCATAAGAAGGCTATCACTGGAGCCAGAACCTTTGTGAACACCCTGGGCAGTAGATAAGCCAAAGGGCAATGCAGAGAACTGATAATGTAAAGTCCCAGCCCGAAAACGCAGGTACCTCCTGCAACTGGGCCTGATAGGAACATGAAGATAAGCCTCTTTGAGATCCAGAGTTACCATCCAGTGATCTTTGCCCAACAGGGGTAGAAGTTGTTGC
Source organism: Protopterus annectens (assembly GCF_019279795.1). Classification (NCBI taxonomy): domain Eukaryota; kingdom Metazoa; phylum Chordata; order Ceratodontiformes; family Protopteridae; genus Protopterus; species Protopterus annectens. Next base: position 702,694,472 of record NC_056728.1, on the reverse strand, counting down.
AACGTCAACATTTTGAATTTTGGAATGTCTAGGTATGTGTTGAGGATAGATAAATCCAAAATCGGTCTCCAAGTGTTTCCTTTCTTTGGTACTAGAAACAGGCGAGAATAAAATCCTAGGCCCACTTCTGACAGAGGGACCTGCTGTATAGCCCCATTTGAAGAAGTAAAGAAATCTGCTTGTGAGCCTCTACCCTTTGCTGAGGAGGAACGTCTGGCATGCCTTTGAAAGGAGGCAATGTATGAAAATAAAACTTGTAGCCTCGGTCTATAATGTCCAACACCCATTTGTCCTGGGTGACTAAAAGCCAGTTTTGCTTGAAGAGTGCCAACTTTCCTCCCAAAGGAGCTGCCAGACAGGAAGAATCTGGCAGCTGAAAATGCAGGTCATTGGGCCTGTTTACGAAAGGACTGGCCCCTGCCCTCACCTGTAGATTGTGCAGGTGAACTCCACGTTCTAGGCCTGAAAGTACTCTGAGCTCTGCCCCTACCACGTCTAGATCTACCCCTAGACTGTGAATCAGAAGAAGGATAAGCCCATCCCTTAGTAGGCCAATTCCTGCTAAACTTAGGAGGCTGCACCTGCAAAAAAATCTTTAACAGTCTGCATAGACTTAGCCTTGTCTTCCATTTTTTTCAAGACAGACTCCACAGGAGAACCAAACAAAACTTCAGACTGTAAAGGAGCATCCAAAATTCTAGTTTTAACATGCTCTGACAAATTCTGATCCTTAAGCCAGGCGTGCCTGCGAATAACTGAACCAGTGGCAGCCACCCTGGAAGAAACCTGTAAAGCATCGAAACCACACTGCAAAGAATGCTTACCCACCTGTTCAGAGGCATGTACCAAATCCTGTAATTCTTTACACTCTATGCCCTCTGCCAAAGCATCCACTTTAGATTTTAGTTGAGTAAGGAGAAAATTCTGATACTTCAACATATGAAACTGGCAATTCAAAGCCCTCATTGCTAAAGTGGAAGAGGTATACACTTTCTTACCCCATCTATCTAAAGCTCTAGCATCTTTATCAATAGGAACTGGATTCTTTACAACAGAAGCCCTGACACCCTTAGGTCCCTGGCTAATAGTTTCTGGGTCAGCCCTTGGACTCTTATACAGATATTTATGAGCCTCAGGTACTCTGTAATACCTGTCAGGCTTAACTGGCGCAGGAGGCAGAGAGTCTGGATTAAGGGAAGCCTCAGAGAAAATGTCTTGAACAACATCCAAAACAGGAGGTATAGCCAAGGGCCTATGTTGTGGCAAAAACAAAAATTCCCTAAGCCTCTTTCGGGAATCTGAGAAATCCTGACCTTCCCATTTAAAATGTTCCCTCATAGAATGCAGGGTTTCTGAAAAAGAAAAATCCTCTGGAGGAGAAGCAGAAGGAGTGGAATCCTCTGAGTCTGAATCAGAATAAGGAGGAAAATCCTGAATGTCTTCAGCCGAAGACTCTGAGTAATCTGAAGCCTGCTCCAAACTTTCCACCTCTGGCTCCACCCTAGGCCTCTTATCAGGAGGGGGCATAGAACCTCTGATTAAAGAAATTAAATCTTCTGCCATTTTAAGCATGTGTTTTTTAGGCACAGAACCTGCAGAACTAGGACTGACACCCGTGGAAGACAAAAGTACAGTTTTGTACCTACCATAAATGTAGATGTCCGAACAGGATAGCATCTGCAGTCATAACAAATGGGTTGTCCTGTCGTCAGGCAGCCCTTCGATCGGCCGGATTCCAAAGTCTGGGTCGCCGCTGATGTCGCATTTCACCCGACGTCATCTCTGCTGGTCTTCGGGTATAAAAGCATCAGCCGACGCCATTTTCCTCAGTGTTTCTTGCCCCAGATGCCAGTTGCCCTCTAGGAAAGCTAAATTTTGGATAAATGCCAATGTTTCCAAAATAGTAGAAGGCAAACACAAAAAATAAGCATGTATGTACATATATACAAACAAATACACCATAAGAGACTCCCCAGCTAGCTATTAGGAGGGTAAATACCCTAGGAGTACCACAGAGGGGAAGGAGGGTGGGTAATCCTGACTGCAGATGCTATCCTGTTCGGACATCTACATTTATGGTAGGTACAAAACTGTTCTATGTCCTTCAAGGATGCATCTGCAGTCATAACAAATGGGTAGAATACCATAGCCAAACTAGGGGAGGAAGAAGAATTATGGTGTAGTTAGGATCCCTTGCAATACAGCAGTGGCGAACCCTGCTCGGGATCTAGAGTATAGAGGTAAATTATAATGCTTGGCAAATGTATGCACGGAGGTCCAAGTAGCCGCCTCAATAATGTCCTTGGTTGCCACTCCTTGTAAGAAAGCTGTGGTAGTGGCTGTAGCCCTTGTAGAATGAGGTCTTATGTTCTGTGGAACTGGTTTTCCATGGTAGGAGTAACAGAATCTTATGCAATTTCCTATCCATTTGGAGATTGTCTGTTTGGAAATTGCTTTTCCTTCCCTTCCTGTTGCATAGGCTACTAAAAGCTGGTCAGTTTTTCTGTTACTTTTGGTTCTGTCCAGGTAGTAGCGTAACTGTCTATGTACATCCAAGGTATGCAGCAGCCTTTCCCTGCTGTTCTGTGGATTGGGAAAGAAGGTAGGTAGGTGGATTGCCTGGTTTAAAGACACTCTGGATACCACCTTGGGCATAAAAGTAGGATTAGTTCTCATGGACACTCTATCTTGATGGAAGATTAGGAAGGGTTGTACTGCCATTAAGGCCTGTAGTTCGAAACCCTCCTTGCTGAAGTAATTGCCAGTAGGAAAGCAGTTTTCCATGATAGGTGTTGAAGATCTGCTGTTGCTGCTGGTTCAAATGGAGGGAGTGTCAATTTTTCTAGCACAAAGTTCAAGTCCCATGCTGGTAATGGTGGTTTCCTAGGAGGTTTTACATTCTTGGTCCCTCTGAGGAATTGCCTGAGTAGAGGATCTTGAAAAGACAGGTGGATCGAAGCTGTATTCTGCGAAAATAGCTGATGCATGTATCTTGATGGAGGAATAGGACAGGCCCGTATGTAGAAGCTCTGCCAAGTACTCCAGGATGTTATCAATATCTATGTTCGAGACATCTTTTCCTCTTTCAGTACTCCAAATGACAAACCTTTTCCATTTTCCTGCATAGTTCCTTCTTGTTGAAGGTCTGCGGGCTTCAAGGATAATGTCTTTAACCCTTTGGGATAAGTCTGGGTTAGTAGCTGTTATGTGATGTTCCAGGCAGTCAGTTGCAAGGTTTTTAGGTTTGGGTGCATGATGTTGTAGTTGTTCTGAGTTAACATCAAAGGCATCAGGGGTATTGGCCACATTCTCGCCTGAGACATGCTCCTCAGCAAGGATACCAGTGTTGTCTTGGCCAATTCGGAGCTATCAGAATTATCCTTGGACGTTCCTCTTTGATTTTCAGTAGTATCTTGTGCATCAAAGGCAGAGGTGGAAATGCATAGGCTGTCAGGCCTTTCCAACTGAAGGATAGAGAGTCCACCTTCCATGCTAGTGGGTGGCATGTCCTTGTGCAGAATTTTTTGAGCTGGTGATTGAGTGGGGATGCGAATAGGTCTATTTGTGGCATTCCCCATTTCTTTGTGATGGCCTTGAAGATGTCCGGGTGTAGCATCCATTCGTGAGCATCCGAGGTGGTTCTGCTTAACATGTCTGCTAGGGTGTTTTCTTTTCCCGGCACAAATATTGCCTGTAACTGGATGTTGTAGCTCAGAGCCATATTCCAAAGGTCCAGAGTCATTCTGCATAGGGGGTATGAATGAGAGCCTCCCTGTTTGTTGATGTACCACATGACTGTGGTGTTGTCTGTCCTTATCATTAAATGGTCTTCTTTGAGGAATGGTTTGAATTTCTGGATTGCTAGTTTTACTGCCAGCAATTCTTTTTGGTTTATGTGCAGGTGCAGCTGGTCTGGAGTCCACAATCCTTGTATGCACTTGTCCAACATGTGCGCCCCCCAGCCTAGGTCTGAGGCGTCCGTTGTGATGGTTTGGTTTGCTTGAAAGTTGTGGAAGGGCAAGCCTGGGTTTGACTGGCATGCTTGAGCCCACCATAGGAACTCTTGTTTCAGGCATGGGATTAGTGGGATTTGGTTTCTAAGCTGTGCCTGTGTTGAGACCATAAATTCTTTAGGTACCACTGTAGTTTTCTCATATGCAGTCTGGCATGGGGACCAGGATTATGCATGATGCCATGAAGCCCAAGGCCTGCAGTACTTTTCTTGCTGTTAGTTTGTGCTGCTTTGTTAATGCCAAGAAGTAAAGAGGAGTTGTGCTTGTTTTTCTGCAGTTAGGAATGCCATTTGTTTTACTGTGTCCAATTCGCACCCAAGAATGTTCTTGTCTGGGATGGTATCAGTCTTGACTTTTTAAATTGACTGTGTATCCCAGGGCTTGTAGTAAGCAAATGACTCTTTGTAAATCTGTTGTCAGCTTGCTTTTGTTGTCCGCTTGTAACAGGCAGTCGTCCAGGTATGGATAAATTTGGATTCCCTGTAGCCTGCAAAGAGCGATTACTGATGCCAGGCATTTTGTGAATACTCTGGGCGCAGTAGATAAGCCAAAGGGCAATGCTGAGAATTGATAATGCTCTGATCCTGCAAGAAATCTGAGGTATCTTCTGCAATTTGGTCGTATGGGGACGTGCAGGTATGCCTCCTTGAGATCTAGAGTTACCAGCCAACACTCCTTGCCCAGCATGGGAAGAAGTTGGTGTAGGGTCAGCATTTTGAATTTTGGTACAATGATGTATGTGTTTAAGACGGACAGGTCGAGAACAGGTCTCCAACTTTTCTCTTTTCTTGGTACTAGGAAGAGTCTGGAGTAGAATCCTTTGCCCTGTTGTGTTATTGGTACTCTTTCCACAGCTCTCATCTTTGTTAATTGAGCTATCTGCTTTAGAGCTTCTGTTTTTTGATTTGGAGGTAGGTTTGGCATTCCTCTTTTTACTGGTAAGGTGTGGAAGTGGAACCTGTAGCCTTGGTCTATGGTTTGCAAAATCCACTTGTCTTTTGTGAAATAGTGCCAATTTTTCGAAAATAAGGCTAACTTTCCGCCTAAAGGTGCTGCTATTTGCTCCCTGGTAGGCGGTGTCAGAGTCAAGTCACTGTGATTGTCCTGTTGCAGTGGCAGTGGTTGTGTCTGTGCCTCTCTGGTTATTACCTTGCCACTGGCGTCCTCTATAGGCACCTCCTCTGGATTGATTTCTGCCTCTAGAGCGTCTATTCCTGCCTCTTTGAGATTTTGAGGAGTCTGGGAAGGACCAATTTTTGGCAGGCCAGTTCCTGCTAAACCTTGGGGGCTGAACCTGTAAGAAATCCTTAACTGTTTGTACAGATTTTGCCTTCTCTTCCATTTTCTTCATTACTTGCTGAGCAGGTGTACCAAATAGACTGGCCTTATCCATAGGAGCATCTAACAGCTTTGCTTTAACATGATCCGGCAAAACCTGTTCCTTCAACCATGCATGCCTTCTTATCACTGTGCCAGTCATGGCTGATCTAAATGAAGCCTCCAGTGCATCATAGCCACCTTTTAAAGAATGGTTACTAACCTGCTGAATGTTATTCACCATTTCTAAAACATATTTCTTATCTAAGGAGTCATCAGAGGACAGCTTCTTAGTTAACTGATCAAGCATAAACTCTTGGTATTGGATCATGTGAAACTGACAGTTTAAAGCTCTAGCTGAGAGAGTAGCAGAGGTGTAAACTTTTTCCCCATCTCTCTAAGGACCTGGATTCCCTTTCAGAAGGGAGAGGGTTTTTGCTGAGGTCGGCTACTGCCTTAGGCCCCTGGGATATAGTCTCAGGATCTGCAAGTGGGGCCTTGTATAGGTGGTGATGAGTGTCTGGCACCCTGTAAAATCTATCTGGTTTGGCAGGGGCTGGAGGTAAAGTATCAGGAGCAGTGCAAACATCATTAAATGCATCATCCACAACAGGCAGAACTGGAGGTATAGCTAAGGGCCTATGTTGTGGTAAGTTCAGAAAGGTCCTAAGCCTTTTCTTGAATCTGAGAAATCTTGTCCCTGCCATTGGAAGTGTTCTCTCATGGCATGTAAGGTTTCCCCAAAGGAAAATTCCTCTGGTGGAGAGGCAGATGGAATGGATTCTTCAGCATCGGAATCTTCATAAGTAGAAAAAGGAGCCTCTGGCTGATCTGTAATGTCTGAGTCATCCGAAGAATCATCAGAGGACACTGGCTCGGGGGGGCTCTGCTCTAGGTCTCTTTTCTGGAGGCTGAGAGGCCCTGTCTGGGTGAGATTGGGATCCCCTAATTAAGGAGATTAAATCCTCTGCCAGAGTAAGCATTTGTGAACTAGAAGTGGGCCTATGTGAGGTGGTCTTAACAGGCACTGATTTAACAGTTTTGGCTGCTTTAGCCCTGGCAAAGGCCTTTATAGACATGGCTGCAGGAGGCCTAGCAGCACCACATGCTGGTGTAGAGACATCCAAAGGGATGGTGTCTGATAATTCACTAGGAACCACAGTAGTAGGCAAAACTTCAGAGGCCGATTCAACTAAGGTAGCAGGAGCCTCAGTAGTAGTCATGGATTCGCTGAAGATTGACCCGTTTTCGGTTTCGCGAAACCGAGACACTCGCTTGCTTACCCGTGGTTTCGGCCGAAACCGCGGACCGTGAGTGTCAGTCTTTTTCTTTGCGTTTTTTAACAATTTGGGTAGTCGGAGGATCCGACGGCATAATGTATGCAAAATCTGAGCCAATTAACTGTTCAGCAAACTCCGTCCGCCAAGCGCCTAAGCGTTGAAGGAAGCACAGGCTAAACAGGCTGCTACGTCGTGGTCTGGGCCTAAACAAGGTAGGCAGTAAGAGTGGAAATCTTTATGAGGTATTTGTTTCCCACAAGTTAAACAGTTATTTACTTTTTCTGACATCGGCTGAGGCAAGAAAGAGTCCCAACGGGTACTTAGCTTTTAGAAGTCTTGAGTAGTATTCGGTAGTAGTAATCTCTGGATCTGACCGACCGGCACTTGCGAACAGCTTCTGCTTCGGGTGCCACGCAGCAAGAAAGACTGAGGAAAATGGCGTCGGCTGATGCTTTTATACCCTAAGACCAGCAGAGATGACGTCGGGTGAAATGCGACATCAGCCGAAGCCGGACCCAGACTTTGGAATCCGGCAGACCGAAGGGCTGCCTGACGACAGGACAACCCATTTGTTATGACTGCAGATGCATCCTTGAAGGACATCCAGGCCTGCCTTTGGAAGGAGCCTTAGATACAGAAGGAGAAGGCCTAACCACCTTAGGCAAGGAAGGGAGAACAGCAACCTGAGAGGCCCCCTCAGCCTGACCTGACTCCTGAGAGGCCACATCTTGCAAAATTAAAGCCTCCCCCTGAGACTCAACTGAAACCTCGGCTGAATCCACAGATTCCACCGTAGTTTCTAAAGAACCGGCGTCCGGAACGGACGACTCATCCTGCCTGGACTTTAAAGATTTGTCTTTGCTTCTTCGAGTAGCGGGCGTCGGGGATCTGACGGCATATTATAATTACACCGCCATCAAGACAAGCCTAGCGCAATCTAACCTACGCTTAATGGTGCGCTTATTAAACCTAGCACAAAGTTTACACCCGATCACGCCGTGCTCAGGTCCCAAACAAGGAATACAAAGAGAGTGGTAATCCCTATGTATCTGTTTCCCACAAGAAATACAATTATTCACTTTTTCTGACATCCGGAATTAACTGAGGCAAGAAAAACAAAAATATTCCAACGGGTACTTAGCCCAACTTGGTTTCGGTCTGAAACTCAGAATACAAAATTTCAGAACGCCGAACGGCACTTGCAAACGCTGCTTCTGCATCGGACCATGCGGCAAAAAAGACTGAGGATATGACGTCGGTCATGCGCTTTAATACCCTGACGCTCTGATGTCAGATCTGAGCGCCCATGACCGACGTCAGCCTTATACTTTGGTATTCGGGCCGACCGAGGACAGCGGACTACCCATATGTAAGGACTGCAGCAATGTGAGATGAAGAACATCAATGAATTATTCAGCAGTACTTTATAATGTGACATGAAAGTATGTAGTGTAAGAACTTAAAGCAATGCAAGTCCTACTGATCACTGGCACAATATTCCAATAAAGATGGGCTAATCTCACTGAAGTAACCTGGTGTCCTTCCCACTTATCAAAGCCAAAAACCTCTCATACGTCCATCATATAACCTAAACCCATTGGCAGAGGAGTATCTAAGCGGGTGTATAAATGCAAGATCCTCAGACTAAGCCAAGAAGCCCGAGTATATATAGTGAAAACAAACAAAAAAAAAAGGCCAGCTAAAGGAGGGAAGGGGGAACTTCTTTCCCTTGTAATTTCCAGTTTAGTTTTTTGGAGCTCTCTGAGGGTGGCCTAATGGTTAAGGTGTTTGCCTTACAAGCACAAGGTGCAGGGTTTGAGTCTCACAAGGGATAATTGGCTAGGCTTAAAATGGCTCACAAGGGCAGTTAGCTTAGTACTGACATATGGACCTATGGATCAAAAGATGGCAATGCTATGAAACTGAGGCTTGCTGATAGCAGTTGTAGCTTTGAAAAATGGATTTGCTGTACCATACTGAACTTTACGTAAGCCTGAAAAGACTAGGATGCCCATCCTTTACTGCCTTGTTCCAAATAAGCTTTTGAATTTAATGGTTTAAAAGTGGCTAAGTTTACAGTCAGATTTGCTGCTTAAGAGTGTTTCTCACAGTAATCAAAGCTACAGAATGCATGTTTGTTTTTACAAATATCACTAGTGTGACACAGTTTAATATTAAGCCATTTTTGTGTTGCAATTTCCAATGTCAAAGTTACCTTTAATATAGAAACCATGCAAAAGAAAATTTTGTAACGAATGAATTTAATTAAATGAGAAATGGAAACTGGACAACCTCTTTACTGAAGTCCAAGTTACCCAATTTTTACCTAATTTATCAGAAAAGGCTGCTGTTTTCAGAGTTAATTTGTAATGGCCTTACAAAGAAAAATGAATAAATACAACTGTCTTACTGACGTGGTGACAATAGAGAAAGCAAACAATATTAAAAGAGTTGGTAAAAAAGTACAGTTTTGTACCTACCATAAATGTAGATGTCCGAACAGGATAGCATCTGCAGTCATAACAAATGGGTTGTCCTGTCGTCAGGCAGCCCTTCGGTCGGCCGGATTCCAAAGTCTGGGTCTGGCCTCGGTTGGTGTCGCACTTCACCCGACGTCATCTCTGCTGGTCTTCGGGTATAAAGGCATCAGCCGACGCCATTTTCCTCAGTGTTTCTTGCCCCAGATGCCAGTTGCCCTCTTGGAAAACTAAATTTTGGGTAAATGCCAATGTTTCCAAAAAAAAGGTAGGCAAACACAAAAAATAAGCATGTATGTACATATATACAAACAAATACACCATAAGAGATCCCCCCCAGCTAGCTATTAGGAGGATAAATACCCTAGGAATACTACAGAGGGAAGGAGGGTAATCCTGACTGCAGATGCTATCCTGTTCGGACATCTACATTTATGGTAGGTACAAAACTGTACTATGTCCTTCAAGGATGCATCTGCAGTCATAACAAATGGGTAGAATACCATAGCCAAACTAGGGAGGAGGAAGAAGAATTATGGTGTAGTTAGGATCCCTTGCAATACAGCAGTGGCAAACCCTGCTCGGGATCTAGAGTATAGAGGTAAGTTGTAATGCTTGGCAAATGTATGCACGGAGGTCCAAGTAGCCGCCTCAATAATGTCCTTGGTTGCCACTCCTCGTAAGAAAGCTGTGGTAGTGGCTGTAGCCCTTGTAGAGTGAGGTCTTATGTTCTGTGGAATTGGCTTTCCATGGTAGGAGTAACAGAATCTTATGCAATTTCCTATCCACTTGGAGATTGTCTGTTTGGAGATTGCTTTTCCTTCCCTTCCTGTTGCATAGGCTACTAGAAGCTGGTCAGTTTTTCTATTGCCCTTGGTTCTGTCCAGGTAGTAGCGGAAGTGCCTATGTACATCCAAGGTATGCAGCAGTCTTTCCCGCCTGTTCTGTGGATTGGGAAAGAAGGTAGGTAGGTGGATTGCCTGGTTTAGAGACACTCTGGATACCACCTTAGGCATAAATGTAGGATTAGTTCTCATGGATACTCTATCTTGATGGAAGATTAGGAAGGGTTGTACTGCCATTAAGGCCTGTAGTTCCGAAACCCTTCTTGCTGAAGTAATTGCCAGTAGGAAAGCAGTTTTCCAGGATAGGTGTTGAAGATCTGCTGTTGCTGCTGGTTCGAATGGAGGGAGTGTCAATTTTTCTAGCACAAAGTTCAAGTCCCATGCTGGTAATGGTGGTTTCCTAGGAGGTTTTACATTCTTGATTCCTCTGAGGAACTGCCTGAGTAGAGGATGTGAGAAGACAGGGGGATCGAAGCTGTATTCTGCAGAAATAGCTGATGCATGTATCTTGATGGAGGAATAGGACAGGCCTGTATGGAGAAGCTCTGCCAAATACTCCAGGATGTTGGCAATATCTATCTTTGACACATCCATTTCCCTGCATAGTTCCTTCTTGTAGAAGGTCTGCGGGCCTCCAGGATAATGTCTTTAACCCTTTGGGATAAATCTGGGTTAGTTGCTGTTATGTAATGTTCCAGGCAGTTAGTTGCAGAGTTTTTAGATTTGGATGCATGATGTTGTAGTCGTTCTGAGTTAACATCAAAGGCATCAGGGGTAGTGTCCACGTTCTCCCCCGAGACATGCTCCTCAGCAATGGATACCAGTGTTGCCTTGGCCAATTTGGAGCTATCAGAATTATCCTTGGACGCTCCTCTTTGATTTTCAGTAGTATCTTGTGCATCAAAGGAAGAGGTGGAAATGCATATGCTGTCAGGCCTTTCCAACTGAAGGATAGAGAGTCCACCTTCCATGCAAGTGGGTGGTATGTCCTTGTGCAGAATTTCTTGAGCTGGTGATTGAGTGGGGATGCGAATAGGTCTATTTGTGGCATTCCCCATTTCTGTGTGATGGCCTTGAAGATGTCCGGGTGTAGCATCCATTCGTGAGCATCCGAGGTAGTTCTGCTTAACATGTCTGCTAGGATGTTTTCTTTTCCCGGTACAAATATTGCCTGTAACTGAATGTTGTAGCTCAGAGCCATATTCCATAGGTCCAGAGTCATTCGGCATAGGGGGTATGAATGAGTGCCTCCCTGTTTGTTGATGTACCACATGACTGTGGTGTTGTCTGTCCTTATCATCAAATGGCCTTCTTTGAGGAATGGTCTGAAATTCTGGATTGCTAGTTTTACTGCCAGCATTTCTTTTTGATTTATGTGCAGGTGCAGTTGATCTGGGGTCCATAATCCTTGTATGCATTTGTCCAGCATGTGGGCCCCCCAACCTAGGTCTGAGGCGTCCGTTGTGATGGTTTGGCTTGCTTGAAAGCTGTGGAAGGGCAAGCCTGGGTTCGACTGGCATGCTTGAGCCCACCATAGGAACTCTTGTTTCAGGCATGGGATTAGTGGTATTTCGGTTTCTAAGCTGTGCCTGTGTTGAGACCATAAATTCTTTAGGTACCACTGTAGTTTTCTCATATGCAATCTGGCATGGGGGACCAGGATTATGCATGATGCCATGAAGCCCAAGGCCTGCAGTACTTTCCTTGCTGTTAGTTTGTTCTGCTTTGTTAATGCCAACAAGTAAAGAGGGAGTTGTTCTTGTTTTTCTGCAGTTAGGAATGCCATCTGTTTTACTGTGTCCAATTCTGCACCCAAGAATGTTTTTGTTTGGGATGGTATTAGTCTTGACTTTTAAATTGACTGTGTATCCCAGGGCTTGTAGTAAGCAAATGACTCTTTGTAAGTCTTTTGTCAGCTTGCTTTTGTTGTCCGCTTGTATCAGGCAGTCGTCCAGGTATGGATAAATTTGGATTCCTGTAGCCTGCAATGAGCGATTACTGATGCCAGGCATTTTGTGAATACTCTGGCAGTAGATAAGCCAAAGGGCAATGCTGAGAATTGATAATGTTCTGATCCTGCAAGAAATCTGAGGTATCTTCTGCAATTTGGTCGTATGGGGACGTGCAGGTATGCCTCCTTGAGATCTAGAGTTACCAGCCAACACTCCTTGCCCAGCATGGGAAGAAGTTGATGTAGGGTCAGCATTTTGAATTTTGGGACAATGATGAATGTGTTTAAGGACAGGTCGAGAATAGGTCTCCAACTTTTCTCTTTTCTTGGTACTAGGAAGAGTCTGGAGTAGAATCCTTTGCCCTGTTCTGTTGGTGGTACTCTTTCCACAGCTCTCATCTTTGTTAATTGAGCTATCTGTTTTAGAGCTTCTGTTTTCTGATTTGGAGGTAGGTTTGGCATTCCTCTTTTACTGGTAAGGTGTGGAAGTGAAACCTGTAGCCTTGGTCTATAGTCTGCAAAATCCACTTGTCTTTTGTGATATAGTGCCAATTTTTGAAAATAAGGCTAACTTTCCACCTAAGGGTGCTGCTATTTGTTCCCTGGTAGGCGGTGTCAGAGCCAAGTCACTGTGATTGTCCTGTTGCAGTGGCAGTGGTTGTGTCTGTGCCTCGCTGGTTATTGCCTTGCCACTGGCGCCCTCTGTAGGCACCTCCTCTGGATTGACTTCTGCCTCTGGAACGCCTATTCCTGCCTCTCTGAGATTTAGAGGAGTCTGGAAAGGACCAATTTTTGGAAGGCCAGTTCCTGCTAAACCTTGGGGGCTGAACCTGTAAGAAATCTTTAACTGTTTGTACAGATTTTGCCTTCTCTTCCATTTTCTTCATTACTTGCTGGGCAGGAGAACCAAATAGACTGGCCTTATCCATAGGAGCATCTAACAGTTTTGCTTTAACATGATCCGGCAAGACCTGTTCTTTCAACCATGCATGCCTTCTTATAACTGTGCCAGTCATGGCTGATCTAAATGAAGCCTCCAGTGCATCATAGCCACATTTTAAAGAATGGTTACTAACCTGCTGAATGTTATTCACCATTTCTAAAACATATTTCTTATCTAAGGAGTCATCAGAGGACAGTTTCTTAGTTAACTGATCAAGCATAAACTCTTGGTATTGGATCATATGAAACTGACAGTTCAAAGCTCTAGCTGAGAGAGTAGCAGAGGTGTAAACTTTTACCCCATCTCTAAGGACCTGGATTCCCTTTCAGAAGGGAGGGGTTTTTGCTGAGGTCGGTTACTGCCTTAGGCCCCTGGGAGATAGTCTCAGGATCTGCAAGTGGGGCCTTGTATAGGTGGTGATGAGTGTCCGTACCCTGTAAAACCTATCTGGTTTGGCAGGGGCTGGAGGTAAAGTATCAGGAGCAGTGCAAACATCATTAAATGCATCATCCACAACAGGCAGAACTGGAGGTACAGCTAAGGGCCTATGTTGCGGTAAGTGTAGAAAGGTCCTAAGCCTTTTTCTTGAATCTGAGAAATCTTGTCCCTGCCATTGGAATTGCTCTCTCATGGCATGTAAGGTTTCCCCAAATGAAAATTCCTCTGGTGGAGAGGCAGATGGAATAGATTCTTCAGCATCGGAATCTTCATAAGTAGAAAAAGGAGCCTCTGGATGGTCTGTAATGTCTGAATCATCAGAAGAATCATCTGAGGACACTGGCTCTAGGTCTCTTTTCTGGAGGCTGAGAGGCCCTGTCTGGGTGAGATTGGGATCCCCTTATTAAAGGGATGAGATCCTCTGCCAGAGTAAGCATTTGAGAACTGGAACTGGGCCTGTGTGAGGGGGGCTTAACAGGCACTGATTTAGCAGTTTTGGCTGCTTTAGCCCTGGCAAAGGCCTTAATAGACATGGCTGCAGGAGGCCTAGCAGCACCACGTGCTGGGGTAGAGACATCCAAAGGGATGGTGTCTGATAATTCTATAGGAACCACATTAGTAGGCAAAACTTCAGAGGCCGATTCAACTAGGGTAGCAGGAGCCTCGGTAGTAGTCATGGATTCGGCTGAAGATTGACCCGCTTGCTCGGTTTCGCCGAAACAGAGACACTCGCGTTTGCTTAACCGTGGTTTCGGCCGAAACCGGACCGCGAGTGTCGGTCTTTTCTTTGCTTTTTAACAATTTGAGAAGTCGGAGGATCTGACGGCATAATGTACGCAAAATCTGATCCGAAAAACTGTTCAGCAAACTCCGACCGACGCCTAAGCGTTCGTCGGTTGAAGGAAGCACAGGCTAAACAGGCTGCTACGCCGTGGTCTGGGCCTAAACAAGGTAAGCAGTAAGAGTGGAAATCTTTATGAGGTATTTGTTTCCCACAAGTTAAACAGTTATTTACTTTTTCTGACATCGGCTGAGGCAAGAAAGAGTCCCCAACGGGTACTTAGCTTTTAGAAGTCTTCAAGTAGTATTCGGTAGTAGTAATCTCTGGATCTGACCGACCGGCACTTGCGAACAACTTCTGCTTCGGGCGCCACGCGGCAAGAAAGACTGAGGAAAATGGCGTCGGCTGATGCCTTTATACCCGAAGACCAGCAGAGATGACGTCGGGTGAAGTGCGACACCAGCCGAGGCCAGACCCAGACTTTGGAATCCGGCCGACCGAAGGGCTGCCTGATGACAGGACAACCCATTTGTTATGACTGCAGATGCATCCTTGAAGGACATCATGCAAGTTGCCTCTGGCTTCTGAAAAGTTATTTGTAAGACATCTGTCTTTCAGCAAGGACAATAACAAGGTTAACAGATTAAGCAAAACGATTTATTGGAGCAACTGAAGGACAAAGCAAAAACATTCCTTTACAATGCAAATGCACTAGATAAAAAAGAAAAGATATTTCAAATACAACCCGGCTTTAACTTACTCATGGTTTCAGTGAAACATGTTCAATATATGAACAACAAGCAAATTTTGCCAGTATAAAAGGCACTACAAGTGATGATGTCATACCTCAACTGTCCAGATTTTTGCCTCACATTTTTTGTCTAATTCTCATAAAAAGTTGTGATTTTTTGACAAATCACTTGAGGCTTGAACTCACCAAATGATGATACATTCGAGTTTCAGACTTGGTATCCTCTAGAAATGGCATGTTAACAAAAAAATGTTACTAAGAGCAATATTTAAAATCTAGCTCTATTTTAGGGCTTTTTCTCTCTACCCCATTATTTATTGTAGGCTTAATTCCATACTTCTTGCACCAAAAGGTTGACAGGTATGGATGATGTATTTTGTTTTTCTAAAAAAAATAAAAATAATAAAAATATAAACTGCAATTTTTTATTTGGGATGGTGCCAAGAATATGTGTGGATATAAACTGAGCTAATATTAAATTGCAGAGGTAGCTCTACAAGGAGGTTTCAGTGCTACAAATGATACTTCACTGCATCATTCATCAGTAAACTCTGCAATAAAGTTGTCAAATGGAGAAAAATAATGCAAGTTGTAATGAAAACTGCAAACTATATCTGAAGGTAAGGGTTGCCCCATTGTCAGTTTCAACAATTTTATGTCCAAACCAGAAGAAGAAGTTCATTACATTCTTTATCACATTAAAGTTAGATGGCTAAATGCAGGCAAAGGGCTGCAAGTTTTTGCTGTTTTGAGCATAAATTGACCAATTCATGCCAGTAAAAGGAAACTCAGTAGCAGAATGTACAGCTGTGTTAAGTAAACGTACCATGAAAGTAGATGTTCAAATGATCATTGCTGCAGTAGCCTTAATTACATGGGGAATACCAGCTGGCCAGCTAACAAAGCTTTCTGGGCAAATTCCGTACATCCAAACTGTTATCTTGAAGTAAGAGAGGAATGCTAAAAGGCCTGACAAGGACAATGCTTGGAAAATAGAGAGCCACACCAGGGCAAAACAGACAAAAATTAGGGGTGTGATTGAAGGAACAGGCTACTGCAGCAGTGAGCATTTAAACACCTACTGTTAGGGTAAGTTTACTTACGCAACTGTACTATACCACTACGTGATCAAAAGCATATGGTTAGAGTACCATAGTTTAGACTAAGTGGGGGAGGAAAGCTGCGGTTTCAGAAGCCCCTTGAGAATGGTCCTAGCAAGGCCTATCATAGACCTGGAGAAGGAATCTAGTTCATAGTATTTTGTAAAAGCATGCACAGAAGACAGTGTTGCTGCTTCTAGAATCCAACCATTTCAAAACGCGGCAGAAGCAGCCAAGGCCATGGTAGAAGAACAGTAGCCACAACAGAAAAAAAAATCAAAATAAAAGTAAAAACAGGCTACTGACCCAAATGATGTAAAATTTAACATCCGAGTGACCCCTCCAGGTGCATCTGCAGTTACCTCCTACTGCTCCTCTAGGCGTCAAATATTGCTTGTTCATATTTGCATTAATAATTCCAAAACCATGCCCTGTACAAGGTATCAGAATTATTTTATCTTGAAGCATACATGATGGCAAACACAATTGTATTGATATTTGACCTATGTCAATGAGTATTTGTTAGAATTGTAAGGTGATAACTTTATTTTTAAAGGCTCAAGCCACGCCCACTAGGAGTTAAAAGGTGCACAATCAAAAGAGCTGTACTGGAGGGAATGAGTTAGTCTACTGCCTCAGCTTCTCAGCCTTCAAGGAGTAACAAACAGTCAAACACAATATATAAAATCACCAAAACAGTAATTAATCAATTATCCAATAAAAACAATCAAATACTTCCAATTCAGTTCAAAATTCAAGCCGTAGGCATTAAAGTACGATATTTTAATATATAAATAGATTCCTTATAAAGTAATTATCTTTCAGTGTGGAATTTTCCCCAACTCTAACAAACGTGTTCAAGAACCGTACCTTG